>NC_142950.1:20054160-20064160 GCF_046866305.1 Octopus bimaculoides | reverse complement strand
CACATTATACTTTATATAGAGTATATATTTGTACACATATTGTGTACATATTCTCACTTGTCATTGTGTGTGTGTGTGTGTGTGTGTGTGTGTGTGTGTGTGCATGCACGTGTATGTGTAGCAATAAGACGTACATGAACTCAGCAGAGTACATCTCAACTCAACACACGAAAGTATGGTGTGTGTGTGTGTGTGTGTGTGTTCATACCTCCACTGTTTGTATGTTTTTGTTGCTCAGAGTTCCCCCGTCTCTTTCTCTTCCTCTCCCTTTCTGTTTATTGTTTTAATCTATATTTGTCTCTTTTCTCTCTCTCTCTCTCTCTCTAAATCTCTTTCCTTCTCTCTCTATTTTTTGTTCTCTTTTCTTCTGCTTATTTTTCGTTCTTTCTCTTTCTCTCATTATTCTGTCTTTTTATATGTCTCCACTTTGACCCTCTTTCTATTTCCTCTCTCTCTCTATATATATATACATATATATATATATATACCTATATATATATACACACAAACACACATATGTATCATTCTTTCTCTCCTTTTATTTTCTCTTCTTCTAACCACCTCACCACTTCTCCCTAACCTATTCTCTTCTCTTGTATCAATCCCGCTTTTTCCTTTTTTCTCTATTTCTTAACCTCTTTCTCTCCATCCTTTTCTTTCTTTGCTTCTCTATCTTTTGTTTTCTCTCTCTCTCTCTCTCTACTTCTCTTTTGTTCTCTCTTTTCTTCTGTTATCTCTTATTCTCTTCCTCCCTTTCGCTCTATCTTTGTTGTTTCTCTTCCTACTCCTTCTACTAATTTCTCTTCTTTCTCTCTAATTCTTTCTATCTATCTTCCCCCCTTATCTCAACCCTATCCACCCATCGCCCTCTCTTGTATCAAATCTACAAATGTTTGGGTTTTCCTTTTTATTGTTTGGTTCTGTTCAAGTTTTTTGGATGATGTTTGAATATAATGAAGAAACTTCTGTGCCGTACGCACATGCACACATAACACTATGCTTCAAACACATGCACATGCATACGCACACATAGCGTTATATTCCGAATAGATGCACATAACATGTACACAGACACACAGGACAGATGCATTCACGTGTCAAGCCACCCAACAGCCACACATGCAGGCATCATATCTCACACTATACTTCATGAGTCAATGTAGGAGCCTCAGCATAGTCATTCAGCTTACTAGAAGTAGCAGACAAATCTTCCTCAAACTGCATGCCCTTATTGGTATTAAGAAAGATGAAGACACATCATATACTGCAAAAGAAATTAGACAGTCATGTCTGGCATACTTTTGATTGTAGTTCTACCTGATGAGGACTGACTCGGGGTTAAAAAACAACAACAGCATCACACTGTTTCATATCTAATACTACAACATATACCACAATACTTTGCAACATGTGCCACACCTACTATATGTCACATTTACACCACACACCACGTTGCATCATCATCATCATCATTTAACATCTGTTTTCCATGCTGGTATGGGTTGGACGGTTTGCTGGAGCTGCACCAGGTTACATTGTTTTTTTTTTTGTTTTTTTGGGGGGCATGATTTCTGCAGCTGGATGCTCTTCCTGGAATCAATCACTTTACAGAGAGTAATGGGTGCCTTTTATTTGGCACCAGCACCAATGCTTTTTACATGGCACCATACTATAGTCCATGCACAATACCCTTTGATAGCATATCATACAGCATAATACAGATCAATGAGGGGTTCTCGGTGTGGCTCTCAGCCTGTTCAAAATAGCAGCTAAATTTCTCTGATATCACACTCAGCAACCTTTAATAAGGCAAGGACATAGTCAATGTAGTAGTATTATATGCCTTTAAAAGTTGGGATGATTGAGATGGTTGTCGCTAGAATACCTTTTAATTATAGGTTCACTTAATCAGAGTTGCTTTGAGGTTCTACATAATGTATAGCACAGCACTACAATCATTTTCTGTACTGAATACAATGTCACACCACAACACATAATAACACCTATATTCAACCTAGAGAAAACTTCTTTTTAGTTACTTGATATGCTGGAAATAGCAGACAAATTTCTATTATATCACACCTAATCATTGAAAAGCAATGAAGCACACACTAGGGAATGAATATAAGTCCTAGGTACCTCAAAACAGAAACAAAATAATCACAGCTAGAATCAGGGCTGAGCTGGGGTCAAACTACAACACTATAGAATCTATGATACTACACAGCATTTCTTACTATCTATTCTCAACACTGTATCATGCCACACCCCATACATATACCATTCCTTGTTTTATTTTATGACCTCCTAAGCCTATTGCACCTTATAAAACCTATATATCTCTCTCTCTCCACCCCTACACACTCAATAAAACTATATAAAGAGACCACACCGCAAGGTGAAATCAAAACAATTTGAAAATCCTACATGATTAGGTGAAAAGCGCTTTATTTATAAAATATGTGACATTAATAAAAATCTGTAAATGTACAACCATCCAGATTTCTGAGTACCTTAATTTTTTTCTATAATATAATTCCTGTACATCACCTCCAAACCTTCCAATATATATATATATATATACACACACACAGAAGATGCATTCATGGTTAAGTGATTAATAAAGATTGGTTCACAATCACATGGATTCAAGTTTGATCCATTTATCACTTCACCTTGGTCATGTGTCATCTGTGGCTTCCAGATAACCAATAGCTGTGAGTGTTATTTAACAGACACAAATTTGTGTCTGTGTACTTATTCTATCAGTCTCTTTTGCTGAACTGCTAAGTTTCTGAGACATAAACAAACCATCACTAGTTGTCAAGTGGCAGTGGGGCGGCAAACAAACAAACACACACACGCAATGGGCTTTTTTGAATTTCCATCTACCAAATCCACTCACAAAGATCAGGTTGGCCCAAGGCTATAGCAGAGGGCACTTGCCTAAGGTTCTACACAGTGGAACTAAAACTGGAACCATATGGTTGGGAATCTAACTTCTTACCATAAAGCCATGCCTGCGCCAACATACATATATAGATCTATATACACACAGGAACATTCAATAAAACAGATGTTTTCTGAAACTAGTCAACACAAATTTATGCATATTAATTTTTTTTTTCAGAATTGTATGAAGCTAGGATTTGTTAGCTAGCAGAACTGCAAATAATCTTCACTGTTTAGGTTATTTATTTATGTATTTGTTTATTTATTTATGTATGTATGTATGTATGCATACTCACACATACACATACATATGTGTGTGCATGTATATATATATATATGTGTGTGTGTGTGTATGTATATATATATATATATATATATATATATTTATATATATATATATATATATATATATGTATGTATGTATGTATATATATGTATGTATATATATATATATAAACACACATAGGCATTGCTTTCCTTTCTTGTTTTTTACTCTTTATTCTTTGTTTTTCCTTTTTTACTATCCATGTTAAACAAAATGCTTTAATCTGCAATAAAATACAATAAGATCCAGTTTATTGTGCACAGATTGGATATAAATATTTCCCTTCTGAGCAGCTGGAAATTGCAGTAGTAATATAATAATAGGATGATGGAGTTTATTTGTTAAACAGAGGGAAAAGAGATCAAATTTAATGAGATTCATATATATATATATATATATATATATATATATATATATATATATATAAATATATATATACATTTAAATATATATATATATATTGCTCTTTTACTTGTTTCAGCTATGCAGCTTTGATCATGCTGGAGCACCACCATGATATTTAAATATATGTACATATACATTTAAATATATATATATATATATATATATATATATATATATATATTTAAATATATATATATATGTACATTTATATATCAACCTCTCTCTCTCTCTCTCTCTTTATACACACACACACACACACACATACAGACATATAGGCATTCAAAGGGAGATATATTCATATTGTCTGGCTTATGGACTATGAAGAATTTATATGCACACACACACACACACACACACACACACACACACACACACACACATACAGACACACATGTATGTATATGTGAGTGTGTGTGTGTGTGTATATATATATATATATACACAGACACACACACACACACACACACACGCACATATATGACTGTTGTGATTTAGAAATGTTGTTTTTGGATTCCTGTGTATGTGAGCCTGCTGACTTCATATGCGTGTGTGTGTGTATTATTTGGCACCATCATGTTTGAATTTTTGTCCAGTCTTTCTTGATTCCTCTTGTTGTTGTTGTTATTAAAACAAATAAAAGAAAAGAAAAGAAATCATTATTGAAATAAAAGAAATCATTATCATTATCGTCAGCATTTTCATCAGTTATATTACAACTTTCACTGTTGTTATTAACATTGTCAATATACACTTTTCCTCCCTTCCGCAATGCATCCATGATAGTATGGTGGGGTGGAGTGATGTGACCTATCTTTTCACCCAGTCTGACTTGTCTGACATAGTGATCTTTTCACCCAGTCTGACTTGTCTGACATAGTGACATATATTGGAACCTTCTCGTCCAGCTGAAATACTGAAATACTATTGTAAATTCATATATATATATATATATATATATATATATATATATATATATATATATATATATATAGGTGTGAATGTGTGTGTGTGTGTGTGTATATATACACACACACACACACCTCTATATATATATGAATTTACAAGGCCAGAGTTGATAGTGACTTCGAAGTTTTGTCTTGCTTGTCATCATCGGATTCCCTTACTGACTGATGATGGTAAGCAAGCTGAAACTTAAAAGTCATTGTCAGCATTTTCCTCACAAAAATGAATATGTAGTCTACTAAAAAGTATTGATTAATCCTTTAGTTTAATTTTGAATTATCTAAATATATATATATCATCACCATCATTTAATGTCTGCTTTCCATGCTGGTATGGGTTGGGCAATTTGGCAGGAGTTGGCCAGCTGGAGAGCTGCCCAGGCTCCAGTCATCTGTTTTGACATGGTTTCTACAGCTGGATGCCCTTCCTAACGCCAACCACTTTACAGGGTGTACTGGGTGCTTTTTACATGTTACTGGCACAGGTGCTCATTACTTGGCACCAGCACAAGTGCCTTTCATGTCGAACAGGCATGAGTTGTCTTTACATTGCACCAGCATGGGTGCATTTCTACATGACACTTGCACAGGTGTTTTTTTACGTAACACCTGCATGGGTGGTGTATATATATTCATCATCAATTAATGTCCATGTTCCAGACTAGCAAGGGTTGAACATTTTGATAGGATCTGTTGGGTCAAAGGACTGCATCATGCTCCAATGTCTGTTTTGGTATGTTTGTATGGCTGTAGTCCCTTCCTAATGCCAACCACTATATATATATATATATATATATATATATATCATCATCATCATCATCATCATCATCATCATCATCATCATCATCATCATCATCATCATCATCATCATCGTTTAACGTCCGCTTTCCATGCTAGCATGGGTTGGACGATTTGACTGAGGACTGGTGAACCAGGTGGCTACACCAGGCTCCAATCTGATTTGGCAGAGCTTCTACAGCTGGATGCCCTTCCTAACGCCAACCACTCCGAGAGTGTAGTGGGTGCTTTTACGTGCCACCGGCACGAAGGCCAGTCAGGCTGTACTGGCAACGGCCATGCTCGAAATGGTGTATTTTATGTGCCACCTGCACAGGAGCCAGTCCAGCGGCACTGGCAATGATCTCGCTCGAATGTCTTTTCACGTGCAACCGGCACAAGTGCCAGGAAGGCGACGTTGGTAACGATCACGCTCAAATGGTGCTATTTACGTGCCACTGGCACGGAAGCCATACAGCTGCTCTGGCAACGATCACGCTCGGACAGTGCTCTTAGTCTCGCATACATGATGCAGCTTTTATTCCCAAAAATGTGTTAAAGAAAATCATCCTGAACCCTGTATGCAAAGTTGGATTTCCTGTGATCTTTTTTCTTAAATATGCACTCCCACTGAAATTAGGGCACATCTAATATGCCTTTGCGTCTTTTATGTCATCAAATACAGTGTGTATTTACACACAAACACGTTACTTGACATAAAAAGAAACATTAAAGTGTGTGTGTATGTGTGTGAGAGAGAGAGAGAAAAATATTTTCTTTGTTAAGACTATTTCTAATTTGTTCAGAAAGAACTGTGAGGACTATAAGTGTAATGGTTTCCTATGACTTACCAGAAAAAATTATATTTACGTAGGGTACTGGTGTTAAAGGTACTTTATTGTTGATGTTTCTGCTGTTTCCTCAATGATGTTACTGACCTCAAGCGTTCTGGAATTTGCAAACTTGACTTGCTTGGAGTCTACCTCCATAACAGCTTGGAGCTTGCCAACAATAATAGATGCTGAAATGACATGGCATTATATCATGTGGAAAAACTATATGATAGAATTCCATGCCAAAGAGACCTTTAAGCTATTGCTGAACCTGCTAGAAATAGCAGCAAAATATCATGGATACTAATCACCTCTTCTCTGAATGGCTTATTAAATATTTAGAAAAATATGGGTTTTAATTCCTCAAATTATTTCAAAGAAAATTTGTTTATTTTACATATGTTTTTCCATACTAGCATGGGTTAGATAAGTACATATTATTGAGGCACTGTTTTACTGCTGACCTACCTAAAGAGCTGGCCATCACCTATGAAAAGGTATGACTTGACTACATGCCCATGCTTTTGCTAGTTGCTTTAGAGCCTATCAATTTGCAAGCAGTCATAGCTACCCTCTTGACACTCACACTCTTTGACCCAGTGACACATCCAGGTTGTGATGGCTGGAAGGAAGAGAGCTGCACTAGTACTCAGCTGCTACTTATTTACAGCAGAGTCGACTGGACCAACATGAAACAAAGTGCTTTGCTGAGTTTCATACAGTGTGTAGCCCATTGCATTACAGCTACAATCCATCTATCTGATGAGCTTCCACTCAGTTTCTGTCTACCAAATTCCACTCATAGAGCTTAGAATAATCCAAAACAACAATAGATATCCCTTACCTAAGACTCTATAGATTTTGTGTGTGTGTATGTACACACACACACAATATACTAGAGTGGATAGGTTCTCTTTGATGTAAATCGGCTACATGATGGTTTTAGTTTCCATTCAGAACCTCTTATAAAACCATCCTAACATCCTTATTCTTTTACTATATAAATCTAAAACTACACACAAATACAAGGAGGCTGATTTCATTAATCATGCCCTCCTCTCACAAAATTTGCCATCTCATACCTTCCGTTAGAAATTATCATTATTATTATTATCCTCATTAAAGCAGTGAACTGGCAGAATTGTTAGCACACTGGGCAAAAAGTGCTTAGTGACATTTGCCTGTCTTTACGTTCTGAGTTCAAATTCTGCCAAGGTTAATTTTACCCTTTGTCCTTTCAGGGTCGATAAAATAAGTACCCGTTGAGCACTGGGGTCAGTGTAATCAGTTTATTCCCTCTCCCCAAATTGCTAGCCTTGTACCAAAATTTGAAACCATTATTATTATCTTCATTATTAAGGTAGCAAGCTGGCTGAATCATTAGTGCATCAGACAAAATTCTTGGCAGCATTCCTTCCAGTTCTTTATGCTCTGGTTTCAAATCACACTGAAGACTCAACTTTGTCTTTCATCTTTTCAGGATCAATAAAATTATGTACTAGTCAAGGACTGGGTTTGATGTGATCAACTAACTCTCCCTACTTAAAACTGCAGGCCTTGTGCTGAAATCTGAGACTATTATTAATTTTTTTATTATTATTATTATTATTATTATAAAAATCATCATCATCATTATGTATGGCAGCAAACTGGCAGAGTCATTATAACATTGGAGAAAATGTTTAGAGGCATTTCTTCTAACTCTTTATATTTTGAGTTCAAATTCTACTGAGATCAACATCATCTTTCATACTCGAGGGCCGAGGTCAATAAAATAAACTACAGCTAAGCACTGGGGTTAATTATCCCCTCCCCCATGAAATTGCTAACCTTGTGCCAAAATTCGAAGCCATTATTGTTGTTGTTGTTATTACATACCATCAGCTATGTAGTTGCTTGACCTATTAGAAATAGCAGCTAAATCTCCCTCAAATCATAAAACTCAAGCATTCTGAGTTCAGATTTCTCTGAAGTCAATTTTGCTTTCATCATTTCAGAGTCAATAAAATTAAACACCAATTGAGCACTGGGGTTGATACTATCAACTAGTCTCTGCCCCTAAAATTGCTGGCCCTGTGCCAAAATCTGAAACTAATATTGTACAAGAATGATACAAAGAGTCAATGAAATTTCAATTTCACTGCATGAATGGTTATATATTTTACTGGCACAAGGATGAAAGTTTAAAAAAAAAAAGAAAAAAAATCAATTCTTTTGGGATTGGAACTCACAGCATAAAGGGACATAACTAAATACGTCAAGGTATTTTGTCTGATACTCTACTGATTCTGCCATTCAACAACTGAGAGTAATAACAATATCATTAGAAATAGATTTTTCTATATTTCTTAATTCAGTGTTGTATGATAAGAAACGCAATAATGCTTTTAATAATAATAAGAAATAATAATAAGAAGAACTATCCTTTCTATTATAGGCACAAGCCTGAAATTTCAAGTAAAGGGGCTAGTTAATTACATCAACCCCAGTGCTTAATTAATACTTATTTCATCAATCCCAAAAGATGAAAAGCAAAGTCAACCTTGGCAAAATTTGAACTCAGAGTGTAAATTTTGCTAAGCATTTTGTCCGGTGTACTAAGAATTCTGCCAGTTGGATGTTTTAATGATAATAATACAGAAATGAATTTGTTGTTCTGAACATTTATAATATTATTGTTATTATTTTATATACTTTTTTTTTGCAACTCAAAAAGTTCATCATTGGAATTTTTGCCGATATCCTGTTTTCCCTTTTCCTTCATCTCTTCTCTCTCCTAAACACCACTTCTCTTTTCTTTCAGTGTTTCTCTCTCTTTCCATTCCTTACTTCCTTATTCAGTTTGTCTATCCATCCGTTCATATATATGTATGCCTATGTGTGTGTGTCTGCATGCATGTGAATATATGTATGTGTGAATAGATGGAAATATATAGCTAGATGAATGGATATACATACATACATACATATATATATATATATATATATATATATATATATATATATATATATATATATATATGTATGTATGTATATCCATTCATCTAGCTATATATATATATACATATACATATATATAAATGGATATGTAATATATATTGATGTTAATAATTAGGGTGTAGTCTAGACTACAACCTTATGGAATGAAAGAACTCAATACGTTGGGAAAGATTTATTATGGGAGCTGGAAGGTGTGTGTGTGAGAGAGAGAGAGATGTTGCAAGAAGCTATCTCTTCCTCTCTGTTGTTATTTTTCACTGCTTCTATCATTGTCCTCCTTGTCATCGTCAATCTTCATTGTTAGACGGTGTTGGTGGTGGTAGTGGTGATGGGGATGTTCATGTTGGTGTTGTTTTAGCGTCACTTGTCAATACTACCAACTTCTAGTTAAGACATCCATAGATTTACTGCTGCTACTGCTACTACGACTGCTACTACCATAATACTGTACCAACTTATACATACATTCATATACATATACATATATATACACACACACATATTCACACACACATACATACATACACACATACATACATATATATATATATATATATATATATATATATATATATATCCACTGCTCTACTACGGCTGATGCCTCTACATTACTCTTAAAGCAAGACCAAAACAACAACAACAACAACAACACCAGTAGTAGTAGTAATAGTAGCAGCAGCAGCAACAGTTGCATCAACAGCATTATCACCACCATCCGCTACCAAAATCGACATCATCAGCAGCCA
>NC_142950.1:19996660-20049160 GCF_046866305.1 Octopus bimaculoides | reverse complement strand
TTATTATTATTATTATTATTATTATTATTATTATTATTATTATTATTATTAAGGTGGTGAGCTGGTAGAACCATTCACACACTGGACAAAATGTTGTGTGACATTTCTTCCAGCTTTCCATTCTATGATCAAATTCTGCCAAGGTCAATTTTGCCCTTCATTCTATCGGAGTCAATAAAAGAAATATCAATTTGCATTGGGTTTGATGTAATCAACTATTTCCCTTCCCAAAATATTTCAGGCTTTGTGCATATTATGGAAAGAATCATTATTATTATTAAGAAAGACCCCCTGCTAAGGTATAAGGGATAAGTTTAGATAATTGCTAAAATTCCTACTGCTTAATTTAACATCTTGAGAAAATCATTGTCTAGATCAATTTATGCAAAATGTGTCCCGATGCATCTAAACTATTCAAGTTGAAGGAACAGAACAATAAAAGAGCTTCATCATGTAATCAACAAACACATTTGTACAATCTCAGGCAAAATCAAAATCATCATTGTTCCCATTGTGACTTTAAAGCAAAATCCATACATGGACTTGCATTTCATTCAAGCATACATTGCAAATAAATGCAGTTTCTTCTATAATCTTTTTTTATTTTAATCCTTTCCTTCAAACACTCATATATCAAAATCAATGGGAATGACCATTACTATCATCATCATCATCATCATCATCATTATTATTATTATAAAGGTGACAAACTGGCAGAATCATTAACACACCAGGTGAAAGGCTTAGCAGTATTTCATCCATCTTCAGGTTCTAAGTTCAAATTCTTCTAAGGTCGACTTTTCATACTTTCAGGGTTGATAATTTAAGTACTAGTTAATTACTGGGGTCAGTGTGATCGACTTACCCCTCCCTACAAATTTCAGGTCTTGTGCCCTATAGTAGAAAAGATTATTATTATAATAAGGAAAGCAGCGAACTGGCAGAATTGTTAGCATACTGGACAAAAGGCTTAGTGGTATGTCGTCCGTCTTCATGTTCTGAATTCAAATTCTGCTGAGGTTGACTTTGCCTTTCATCCTTTCAGGGTTGACAAAGTGAGTACCAGTTGAACACTGGAGTCAATGTAATCAACTCATTCCCCACCCACAAAATTTCTGCCCTTGTGGCAAAATTTGAAACCATTATTATTATAAGGGTGGTAGATTGGCAACATCATTAGAGCAAGGGACAAAATGCTTTGTGGTATTTGTTTCAGTTCAAATCCTGCTGAGATCAACTTTGTCTTTTATCCACCATGGTTTGATAAAATAAGCATTAGTTAAGTTTTGGGGTACATAGACTTGACTGTTTCCCTCCTACCAGATTTCTGGCATTTTTGACAGATGAAATAACTCAAAGCATCTTTTTTTGCACCAGGCAAAATACTTCGTTGCATTTCATCCATCTTTACATTCTGAGTTTGAATTCTTCCGAAGTTAACTTGGCCTTTCATCACTTCGGGTTCAATAAAATAAGTACCAGTTGAACTCTGGGATTGATATGATCAACTTAACCCTTCCCCCTGAAATTGCTGATCTTGTGATAAAATCTGAAGCCATTATCATTATTATTCATATTATTAAGGCAGTGAGCAGGCAGAACTATTGGCACATCAGACAAAATCTTAGTGGCATTTCTTCTGGCTTTACATTCTGAATTCAAGTTCCACCCAGGTCAACTTTGTCTTCCATCCTTTTGGAGGTGAATAAAATAAAATACCAGTCAAGTACTGGGATCAATATAATCAACCAGCCCCTACCCACAAAATTTCAGGTTTTGTGCCTATAGTAGAGAGAATTGATATTATTACTATTATATTTTTGTTAACCTGATAATTATATTTAAACCTAGTCCAAATGATATCAAAATTAATCAATACATCGATGATCCTATTTCTTCATTGTCATCTTCTGTCTTTTTCATCTTTGGTCATTGTTGTCTTTTCCTTCTTTTTACTACTACTACTACTACTACATCAGGCAGTTAGAATCATTAAATGCTTTGCTGCATTTCTTCCAGCTATTTATGTTCTTAGTTCAAATCCCACTAAGGCCAACTTTGTTGTTCATCTTTCCAGGGGCAATGATCCCAGTAATTGACTGGTATTTTATTTTATTAACCTCCAAAAGGATGGAAGACAAAGTTGACCTGGGTGGAACTTGCTTTTTATCCCTCTGGGGTCAATAAAATAAAGTATCAGTGAAATACAAGGTGGGATAAAAAGCAAAATCTGACCTTGGCAGGATTTAACTCAGAACATAAAATGCCAGAACAAATACTGCAAGTTATTCTCCTACCTGACCCCTTCACTTTAACAATTCACAGCCCTAAACACCAATGCTGCCTGATCCTTGGATGTGAGTGCCTTTAATGGAGTTTCCATTGCTTTATTTCAAGTATTTATATCAAGTTTCCAGTCTGAAAGATAACTTAAAGACTTCTTGTTCCCTCACCTTTTACAAATCTGAAATATAAGAAAGAAAAAAATTACATAATTTAACCCTTCAATATTCAACTTCTCTGTAAAATGTTTTGAATTAATTATGCATCATCTTGTAGTTTCAAGGTTTCGATGAAGTGATTGTTTATTATTAGAACAACATTGTAGGTTAGGTGTGAGAGACCAAATCTGACCAGTCTGAACACAAAATAGGTAGACTATTTGGGCCAGATATGGATAGTTTAAATTCTGAAGGGTTAAATGAAGTCAATTAACAAGCCACCTTGTGTCAGTTTGACCTGCTAGATCTAGTAGCCAAATCTTCAAACAACCTTTCAGCCTCTTATTACTGTCAGTAATAATGTTACACTCAAAGTACAATAGTCATATTTGTCTTATTGATTTTTAAATTCAGTCTGCATAACCAGTCATAAAGGCTTTGGATTGCAGCAATTGAAACCTTCATTATATCTCCAGTAATCAACGAGAGAGTCCAGAATGAGAGCTCTTATATGGTTGCTTGGCTTGCTAAAAATGGTAGCCAAATATCCCTCAACTCTTACCTTCTGTCTTTTGTAAATAGATTGGATGAGCAAAAGAGATGCTTCTATGCGGTTGCTCGACCTACTAAAAATGATAACCAAATATTCCTCAACTATTAACTTTTGTCATATATAAATACATTAGATAAGCAAAAGAGATGTGTCTATGTGGTTGATCAACCTGCTAAAAATGGTAGCCAAATATCCCTCAAATCTTACCCTACCTTTTGTCATATAAATACATTGGACAGGCAAAGGAGAAGATACTCATATGTGGTTACTTGACATGCTACAAATGGTATCTAAACCTTCATCAAATCACATCTCACTGCTTTATATAATGTCGAGGAACATTAAATAATGTAGTCTCCCACCCCTTAAAAAGACAAGCTGATCATAGATCAGTTGTAAGCAAACTGCAACCCATGGGGCATTCTGAATAGCACACCAAATGAAAAATAACCTTAAAATTTTGTTTTTAGTGATGCAGCCTGCCTGATGGTGAGCCATGTCTCATGCAACCCACATCTTGAAACTGGTTGCTCATCATTGCTGGAATGCCTTTGTAATCTAAACAACAAAAACAACTACAGGAATGGATTGTTAAAACAGAACTGATAGACAAGAACAAAATCAGCATTTTCCAAAACAAAATGATATGTCATTTAATGAATTTGTAATATACTAAGTTTAAAAAATGGTGAGCTGGCAGAATTGTTAGCATGTCAGGCAAAATGCTTAGCAGCATTTTGTCCGTCTTTATGTTCTGAGTTCAAATTCCGCTGGGGTTGACTTAGCATGTCATCCTTTCATGCTCAGTAAAATAAGTACCAGTTGAGTACTAGAATCGATATTAGCATCAACTTACACCCTCCCCCAAAATTGCTGGCCTTGTGTCAAAATTTGAAACCAATATACTGGGTTAAAAACCTGTTTGGATGGGAAAAGTAGTGAGCAAAAGGGGGTTGGCTTTTGACCATTGTTTCATCTAAAGGGACTTTAACCCATGAGTTTACAAGCAATTATTTTCTGCTTTATTCACTTTCAGGTTCTCTGTTAAATGATTTAATTACTTATTTCTTGATTCTTTTGCATTTATTTTCTCAAAACAAAAGTGATTTACCTTTGTTTCTTTAAGTCCTTACTCAGTTTCTTGAATCATAATAATTATAATAATGACTACAAAAGTTTACTGTCATGATCATCATTTAATGTCAACTTTTCCATGCTCGCATGGGTCAGATAGAGTTTGCTGAGGTAAATTTTCTACAACCAGAGGCTTTTGCTGCTGCCAACCCCTAACTGTTTCTTTGCATGGTAATATTTCTCTTTAACCAGACGTGTTTTTTGTGGAAGACTGGAAACAAACAACATTGCTTGTATAACAGTGATGCTTATTTATAACAATGATATGATGTCAAGATGGGAATACACACACACACACACACACACACACACACACAAGCATATATTAATAACAGCTATTAAAAAAGGATATGTAACTTCTGCCAAATATCTGCCCCAGTCTTTCCTGTTTTCACTCACTCATGTGTGTGTGCACGCGTAGGTGTGTGGCTTAGTGGTGAGGCTGTTGTACTCTATGCAAAGTGCATTGTGACTAGCAATGTGTAACAACAGCTGATTGTCTGGTCAGTTACATGATCACGTGATATATATATATATATATATATATATATATATATATGTGTGTGTGTGTGTGTATATGACTGGATTTTTCAGTTTCCATCTACCAGATCCATTCGCAAGGCTTTGGTTATCTGGAAGCTATAGCCTAAGATACTTGCCTGAGGTTCCAAACAGTGGGCCTGAACTTGAAATCACATGGTTGGGAAGCAAACTTCTTATCCACATAGCCATACTTGTACCTAATTCACATGATAATGATGATAATGGCAGTATTTCAAATGCAGATGAAATATTTCACCTGCTGTCCATCACAATATCTTTGATAAGCTATTTTGTTGTTCTTGTGAATCAACCAAAAAAAGCAAAGAAAAAAATATATTTGTAATTTCATTGTTTTAATATATTTTATTTTATTTTAATCTTATTGTTTCAATTTTTTATTTTAATTTTTCTATTTTCACTTTGTTTTTGCTTTATGCTATTTTATTCTATATCTTCCTTCTATTTAAACCAATAGTAGCAGCTGTCCTTTCTTTACTTGGAAGGAAAATGGTTCAGTGACACAACTCTATTGTCTAAGTTGGATTTTATTGATCTTAATATTAACTTCTAAACTTATTCCTCACCATTATCAGCAGCAGCAACAATAATAAGTCACAAGGCTTGAAATTTTGGAGGAGGGTTTTAGTCAATACTACTGACTCCAGGACTTAACTAGTTCTTTATTTTATCAATCTCAAAAAGATCATCAACATCATCATCATACATTCATTCCTATGCTGGCATGGGTTGATGGTTTGACTAAAGCTGGCAAGTCAAAGAGCTGCACCTGATTCCAGTCTCACTTAGCTTCATTTCTATAACTGGATGTCCTTCCTAATGCCAACCACTTTACGGTGGTTGGCATTAGGTGCTTTTAACATGGCACCGGCACAAGAGCTTTTTACATGGCACCAGCACAGGACTCTTGCACACCAATCCTCTTCACCAATGGATATGGCCTTAACACTTCTGCTATAGAGGACAGGTTTTTCTTGAGTATAGCAAGGCACCAGTTATCTCGGTCCTTTGTCAAGGCAAAATTGACCTTGGTGAAATTTGAACTCATCTACTTGCAAAACCAAATTCTTAACTGTTACATAGCCATTCTTGTAACTATTTAATTGTTTTGACAAAATTGTCATGTGTGAAAGTTTTATTTGGGTTCTATAAAAGAGTTTGTTTCGTAATCACAAGGTCTTGAATTCAATCTTGCTGCATGGCATCTTAGGGGAAGTTTTTTTGTTTTTTATCTGAGATTCAGATTGATCCAATCCTCAAAAGTAAAACTGGATAGATGGAAACTAAACTATTTATAAGAACATTGGATGGATTATACTTGTAATATTAAAAATAAAATATCATTGTCACACACTGCTATGTCACACTGATTTTGCTTGAGGATTACATTAACAGTGCAAATGTCTGAGCAATACTCAGCCACTTACTAAGTTAATGGACAGATAGTCCAATAGTCCAGTTGATTGAGAAACAGAATACTCATTGGCATAAAATTGACAGAAATACACCTATAAACCACCAGACCTTTGTCAGTTCTTGGTTACTTTGTTAACCCCTACAATAAAATTATTCCTTTTTTTTTTCTTTTAAGTTGCCTACTTTACTGTTTGGAAATTGAGGTTAAGAGGATACACAAATATAATACCGTGGTTACTGTAGCATTGCATCAAAGAGGAGGCCAACACTTTCTCCCCTCATTTGCTTTAACCTACTTAAATGAAGGAGGTAACATGACCTCTTATATAATAAGCATGAGGCATCACAATCTCATATGAGATGTACAGGGGGGAGGTTTTTATTTTAATCAAGTTTTTCTTGAAATGATTAAAAACATGTGTGAAGGCAAACCCATATTTAGAAATTGAAATCAACCTGTTAGCTTGTTGATGATTTTGTTCATTTCAAACATAATCGCTAAAACTCCATTCATGTTAGATCTGCCAAAAAACTACCAAATCACCTTCGAATCACATCATACCTGTTAAATAAAAAGAAACGTCATATTAAATAATGTAATCCTAGACATTTCTGAAAAGATAGGATGGTCATTTTTGGAATGTCTCTCATTATCACATGAGTGTATAATCAAAGATGACCTGATGCCAACAGCAACTACATCATCCCTGTTCGTTCCATGGAATATTAAAAATGACAATATGTGTAAATGAAATGTAAAATGTTATATGTTAGGAATAATTTTATATTTTATAGGAAATTTGAAATTATTAAATACATAACAAATAGCAAATATGAGATTATAAACCAAGAAGTACACAGCATTAACCTTTACTATTTATTCCAGATAAATCCTTTTTTTTTTTCTGTTTAAAATATAAAAATCCCTGAAATGTTTGTTTATGCATGTGTAAGTGTTTGAGTGAGTTTATATCAGTTTGTGTGTATATGTACCTTCATACATATGTATGTCATCACTTGTTAAAGTTGGCATTAGTTTCGGTAGGCAGGCATGGCAATGTTTGGCACCATCCCAAATTCATCCTTGGTATTGGACTATGCTAAACAAATCAGTCCAGATTGCATAATACACAGGGCAATGTTTCCCACCCCCTCTCCTTTTGCATAGCAATGTGGCAGACAAGAGATTTAAATTGAATTCAAAAAAAGCTTCTTGCAGCGAAATACCTTTTCCTGGTGCCAACTACCTTAATCTCTCTCTCTCTCTCTCTCTCTCTCTCTCTCTCTCTCTCTCTTTATATATATATATAAAATTTTCCATAATAGGGCAAATTCTTTTACAAGAATTTATCAAGTAGCTAGCGTGAAAAGAACCTCATAAGGGAAAAAATCCCTCATTTATTCCCGAAATATATATATATTTATATTTATATAAGGGCGTTACTATACAATAACGCCTCACGCCATGAGGGACTCTAAGGTCAGACTACTATAAAAGTGCTTTTTTTATAGTAGTCTGACCTTAGAGTCCCTCATGGCGTGAGGCGTTATTGTATAAAAAATATATATATATATATATATATATATATATATATATATATATATATATATATATATATGTCATTTATGTATATGTATATATGTAGATAGATGAAACTGCAGAAGTATGGCTGTGTGGATAAGAAGTTTGCTATACAACCATGTCATTTCAGGTTCAGTCCCTCTGTGCAGCACCTTGTGCAAGTGTCTTCTACTGTTGCCTCTGTTCAACCAATGCCTTGTGCATCAAGTTGGTAGATGGAACTGTATTAAACCCATCATTTATGTGTTTGTGGGTGCATGTGTTTGTGTGTGTGTCTGTGTGTATGTATGTGTGTGTGAAGTGATGCCAATGTGCAAGCATGTTGTCCTCATGTAAGCTGTACTGATGTTGGTATTGCTTGACCCTTTCGGCTTTTGGAAACCTGTGGAATATAAAAATCCTTAGTCTGAAAAAAAACTGAAAGTTAGCAACAACAAGAATGTTTGGTTATAAACTACTGTGGCCTAACATCTTTTTCACAGAAGACTGGAAAGGAATATCATCACCTGTATGACAGTGATGCTTGTTTTACAACCATTGCATGTTGTCAAGACACGGGTACATGCATGCATGCACACACACACACACACACAGATGATGGGTTTAATACAGTTCTGTCTACCAACTTGACTCACAAGACATTAGTGCCATGCAGTGGGACTGAACCCAGAAACCTATTTCTTGGAAAACAAACTTCTTACTAAACACACACAAACACACACATCTTCCACACGTGCACACACACACACACACACACACACACACACACAGAGAGAGAGAGAGGGATGACAGATATATTACCTAGTTTCTCTATCTTCAGAAATAATCCACCAGCTGTTGCACTGATGGCTTGTTTTGCTTGCTTTTACTCCTCCTCCTCCTCCTGCTGTTGTTATTGTTGCCAGTATGAGTGGGGGGGGAGGCACTGTAAATGTTGTGATCATCACCACCACTACATCGATCCCTCCACCACTGCCAGCACCATCAAATCCTGCCTTCTCCAACAGAAACAGCATCAGGAAAGAGTTTCCAACTATAGGCTGCTTGCTGCTGCTACTACTACTACGACTAGCACCGCCACCTTATTCTGAAAATGCTGCTGTCTTCTTTAACAATATCCTGACCATTTCCTTTCCTGAAATAAATCAGTTGACACTAACGTGTTTAATAATATATGTTCTATCAATCTAATGGCATGGAATAGGAGTATCTTCCTTGATCATTACTTTTACTCCCTTTGATTCAAAGTGAGTACTTCCCCTAACCATTACATTTCACTTCCTTTGAATAAAAACACCAAAGAGACGGGGGAACATCCATGTAGTTACATAACTTGTTAAAAACGCAGCCAAGTCTCTCTCACCTCACAGCTTGCCATCTTACAGAAAATGAAGGACAAATTAAATAATTTGGCTCGTTATGCAGTATGCTTGGTAATATGGTCACAGCTGGAATGCTTTTAAATGCAAGAGACTAACTTAGATGTCAACAACGAAATGCTGAGAGAAAGATTTATGTTAAGGGACCATGAGTCTATAGATGACTAGGTTACATTGACACATTGATTCAATAAGTAGGCTTTGCTTCCAAACCATGTGGTCTAGAGTTCAGTCCTAGCACATGGCACCTTGGGAAAGTGTCTTCTACTACTGCCTCAACTACTACTGACTAAAGACTTCTGAGTGGATTTGGTAGATGGAAACTGAAAGAAGCCTACTGTACATATATGTATGTATGTCTCTTTGTGTTTGTCCTTCACTACTGCTTGACAGTAGTTTAGTGGTTCAACAAAAAAAGGACCAATAAAATAAACTTAGAAAGAAAACTAAGTATTAGGGTAATTTGTTTAATTAGACATTTCAAGATGGTGCCCCAGCATGGCCACAGTATAATAGCTAAAACAAGTGAAAAATAACTGATATATGATCCTAGAATCCATTGGGTTTTGTTGGATGAACTTTGAAAAAAAACTTTCATATCTTATACCTTATACAAACAAAACTGTATCAGCCAGAACTTAAACAGTGAAGAAGTTTGGAACAATTTCTACATCCTTGGACCAGAGAAACATGATGCTTCAGGAATGTCCTTTTCTCTGAGAAAGAAAAACTTTTCCAATAATTTAATAGGAAAATTTCTTTTCCCTCAGGCAGCAAATTGAGAGTTTTTAAAGAGTTGGATTGAATATTTTGTAGATATTTGTTCTATCACTCACAACTGTGGATTCAAATCCCACAGCAGTCAGTTTCATCTTTTCAGGGTTGATAGTTGATGAAAAAGAAAAAGAGAGTGATCTAAGGTAATGGATTGGTGCAACTGTAAGAGCATCTGATTGGGTGCCCTGTGGTATTTATCCTAGGTCTTTGCATTCTGGGTTCAAATCCCTGTTTGCACACATCCACATCTACATACACACATACATTTACACACACAAGTACATATACACAGACACATACACATATATAAAGATATATATACCCATACACACATACACTTATTCTTTTATTCTTTTACTTGTTTCAGTCATTTGACTGCAGCCATGCTGGAGCACTGTCTTTAATCAAACTAATCAACCCCAAGACTTATTCTTTGTAAGTCTAGTATTTCTATCGGTCTTTTTTGCCGAACCACTAAGTTACAAGGATGTAAACATACCAACATCGGTTATCAAGCAATAGTGGAGGGACAACCACAGACAAACACACACACACACACATATATATATATGACGGGCTTCTTTCACAAAGCTTTAGTCGACCCAATGCTATATAGCAGAAGACTTGCCCAAGGTGCCACGCAGTGGGACTGAACCTGGAACTATGTGGTTGGGAAGCAAGCTTCTTACCACACAGACACTCCTTATGTATATAATGTCTAACATGAATGCTTTTAAATGCATAAAAACAACATATGTTTACTGAATAATGCATTCAGTACATGTATAGATTCATATATATATTATAATTTTATTGACAGTAACTTTGAAGTTTTGCCAGTGATGGTTTATCCAATATGTGCAATACTACATATATATATATGCAAACAGACACACATATGAAGATACACACATGCATATATATATATATATATATATATATATATATATATATATATATATATATGTGTGTGTGTACATACATACACACACACACATAAATATTCATATGCATATATAAATGCATACCTATGTATATAATGTCTGACATGAATGTTTTTAAATACATAAAAAGAACATATTTATTTAATGCACGCAATACTTGTGTAGATTTTTGTATATATTATGATTTTATTGACAGTAATTTCAAACTTTTGCCAGTTTTGGCTTATCCAATATGTACAATATTACATAAGTGTGTATTTGTGTGTTTATAAATGGTTCCTTTAATTTCTATGTAATGTGAGATATATTTTCTTTTTCAAAAAGTAAAGAATGAGAAACTGTGACACATGCTGTTCTCAAGAATGTGAGCAATGTAAGAGAAATTGAATCAGGTCCAGTTAAGATCTGAAACTTAAGATTTATAGCTGTTTGATGTTTGTATCATTAACAATAATAATAATAATAATAATAATAATAATAATAATATTATTATTAAACATGTAGACAAAGACCTAACCCAAACTTAGAAATATGTATAAACAGCTGCTAAACAATGCACATGTATTGTATAGAGCACTGTCAACACAGTAAAAATAATAAGTCCAAAAGAAAACACTGCACTTATCCAGTGCACACAGAACTGCGCTCAATAGTGCAGTGAAAGTCACCATCATCAACATTATTTAGTGTCTGTTTTCCATGCTGGCATGGGTTGGACAGTTTGACAGGAGCTGGCCAGGCCAGGAGCTGCAGTCAGTTTTGGCTTGGTTTCTCTAGCTGGATGCCTTTTCTAATGCCAATCACTTCACAGTGTGTACTGGGTGCATTTTATGTGGCAGCATCAGTGCCCTTCATAAGTAAGCATCACTAAGGTGGTTTTAGTACATCAATTCTGTTCTATTGTGATGGGCTGGTCGTCTTGGGTACAGCAATGTACCATATACCTCAGTCCTTTGTCATCTCCTTCATAAAGCTCAGTGTTTTGAGGTCAACCTTCAGTACTTTGTCCCATGTCTTCTTGGGTCCCTCCCTTCCTCAACTTCCATCCACATTAAGTGATTAGCACTTCTTTATGCAAATTCTTGCTAATTTTGACACAACCAGAAATTTTGAGGAGAGGCAACAAATCAGTTACATCAACCTCAGAACTTAACTGAAAGGATGAAAGGTAAAATTGACCTCTGCTGGATTTGATCTCAGGACAAAGAGACAGGGAATTTTATCTGACACTATCAGTTCTGCCAATCCACAGCTTTCTTAGAATATCTGCATGGCACCATCAACCAGAAAGGATCGAAAGAAGTTCACGGGCAGTACAGGATGATACATTTTGGAATTGCATAAAAGAAACTGTAAAAACTTTTAAAATATAATTCAAATAAACAAAAATTCTCCATGTGGGGAAGACCGCTGTGGGCTACTTGTGGGAACCCCACAAATCCACGACTACTTAACCAAGTACCCTCTCTCAGGTGTCCCTTTCCAATCTGTAGGTGCATGACCAGAGCAGGCCTGTTCTCTTGGATTGTGTTCCCATTCTACAAATTTGCCAGGATGTAGCACTTCCATCTCCACTGTCATTTTCCTTTTCAAGTGAACCTTGAAAATGTGTATGAAGGTTTGGCCATAGAAGAAGTCAATACTTCTACTACTAATAATAAGCTTTTTACTATAGACACAAGGCCTGGAATTTAGGAGAGAGGGATATGTCGATTACATCAATCCCAGTGTTTCACTGGTACTTAATTTATTGACCCCAAAAGGATGAAAGGCAAAGTCGACCTCAGTGGAATTTGAACTCTGAATGTAAGGAAGGACAAAATGCCGCTGAGAATTTCACCTGGTGTGCTAATGATTCTGCCAGCTTGCTGCCTTAATAATAATAGTAATCCTTTCGACTATAGGCACAAGGCCTGAAATTTGAGGGAGAGAACTAGTCGATTACATTGACCCCAGTGATTCACTGATACTTAATTTATCAGCCCTGAAAGGTTGAAAGACAAAGTCGATCTCGGCAGAATTCTTTGCCTTTCATCCTTTCATGCAAAATAACCCTTTCTATTATAGGCACAACGGCCTGAAATTTTGAGGGAAGGGACTAGTCGATTTCATTGACTCCTGTGCATCAATGTTTATCTGATTGACTCTGAAAGGATGAAAGGCAAAGTTGACCTCTTCAGAATTTCAACTCAGAACATAAAAATGGATGAAATGCTACTAAGCTCACTACCTTAATAATAATAATAATAATAATAATAATAATAATAATAATAATAATAATAATAATAAAAAAATATTCAGACAAATACATAACAAAAACACCAGGACTTACAAATATATATAACATACAGAAAATTGCACTACTGGGTACTGCACACATTCTACGCAAAACACTTTCAATACAGTAAACATAAGAGCACCACAGCAAACCACAGCACATACCCAAGGCGCACAGAGCTGCGCTCGGTAGTGAAGTGAAAGCACGTTATAAAAATAAAACTACTGAACAATAATAATAATAATAATAATAATAATAATGATGATGATTTCATTTCCTTGCTACCAAGGTGAATAATGATAATAATAATGATTTCATTTATTTGCCACTAAGGTGAAGAATGAGGGAGACAATACAAAGACAGACATAAAGTGTTGGGGTTTACATATAATGAAATGATAAAATAATTAAATAAGTAACAAAAGAAAATGTTGAATATACGCAGTGTGCAATGAAAAGGAAGGGAAATATACATAGTATACAAAGGTTTAAAGAAAAAATGTGGGGGAAGATGATAGAGATATAGTCCTGATAGAGGATGACTTCTAAGGATAATCAAGGAACCCTACTGTCCAAGATTTCCCTGAACATCAATGTGCAAGTGCTGTCTCCAATTCCTTCTCTCCAACTCACAAGTCTACACTTAGAGAGGTACCATCCACTCTTGCCATTTTCGCAACTTTCACCCATCTTTCAGTAAACTCACTCAAGGACAGCACTTCCCTCTCCACTCTCAATTTCCTTTTTCAAGTGAAACTTGAAGAAATCAATGAGAGCATTGCCAAAGAGAAATGTATCTGTCCTCATGCCTTTCAGCCTTATCCATCAAACAACCTCTTTCACCACAGCCACCAGGCAAAGGTAAACTGCCTTGCCTGCCCAACTGAAGGAGAGCTGCAGGGCAATCACCACTATAGACTGAGCTGATAGATGGATCTATTCTACACATAGTCCTACAAGTCAGCAATGCCCAGACACTAGATGAGTGCATGCAGAGTGGTTTCATCACTCTGCATGCACCTTGGATGAGCCCGTCTGACAGCACATTCATGCCTGTAGAGTTTATCTTGAACTGGTGGCACTACCAGGCCAAGGACATCTGGGAATTATCCATGATAGTTCCCAACCAGAAAGTCCTCTGGAACAGATTAGCCAGTTTGTTTTTCTCAGTGCCCAGAGACTGGTACCAACTGTCTCCACTTCGGAGATATCCAACACCATGATGGTAACATCGTCCACAATAATAATGGTTTCAAATTTTGGCACAAGGCCAGTAATTTCAGAGGAGGAACCAGTCAATTACATTGACCTCAGTGCTCAACTGGTACTTATTTTATTGACATCAGAAGGATGAAAGGTGAAGTTAACCATGACAGAATTTGACTTCAGAACATAAAGATGAATGAAATGCTGCTAAGGACGATTCTGTCTGCTTGTTTTCTTAATAATGATGATAATAATAATAATAATAATAATAATAATAATAATAATAATAATAAACATTTCTACTCTTGGTACAAGGCCTGAAATTTATGGGGAGAGGGCTAGTCAATTACACTGACCCCAGTTCTCCAGCAATATCAGGATAAAGGTGCTTAAATGTGTTACCTTCATCTAATTGATGATACAAAAATTAGGTCCATAATACAGAAACATTTGACTCAAACAGACATATGAGAAAACATAGAAGACATTCACCCAAGGGTCCACACAGTAGGATTGAACCTTAAACTATGTGGTTGGATAGCAAAATTTTTAACCTCACGCCCATGCCTGCCTCTTATTACATATTTGTGTGTGTGTGTATATATATGTATGTATATGTGTGTATAGTGGAAGTGCAATGGCCCAGTGGTTAGGGCAGCGAACTCGCGGTCATAGGATCGCGGTTTCGATTCCCAGACCAGGCATTGTAAGTGTTTATTGAGTGAAAGCACCTAAAGCTCCACGAGGCTCCGACAAGGGATGGTGGCGAACCCTGCTGTACTCTTCCACCACAACTTTCTCTCACTCTTTCTTCCTGTTTTTGTTATACCTATATTTCAAAGGGCCAGCCTTGTCACACTGTGTCACGCTGAATATCCCCGAGAACTATGTTAAGGGTACACGTGTCTGTGGAGTGCTCAGTCACTTGCATGTTAATTTCACGAGCAGGCTGTTCCGTTGATCGGATCGACTGAAGCCCTCGACGTCATAAGCGACGGAGTGCCAACAACAACAACAACAACATGTGTGTATATAAATATATAATAGTGGTGCATCAGCATGGCCATGGCCTTTGGGCTGGAAACAATAAAGGAATACTTGGAAAACTTGCTCATGTTTATATGTATTCATACAAGCATTTACATATACTCATTGATTCATTATGAAACAATTTCAAAAGAAAAAAAGGTTTAGTCCACTAGTTATTTCAAGAATGTGTGTGTTCACTGTTCAGGGTTGGGTTAGATGTAAAGTGAGATGGGGTGATGCTGAGAATTGATCTTAGAGTGTTTTGCAGTGGAACCAAACTGCACAGTGGATCCGCCTCCTAAACAGAAGGAAAGCCATCTTGCAGAGTCTGCAAAATTACTTTAGCTGCTCTAATTTCATCTCACAAACTCATTTGAAATGATATCATAACAAGAATTGAAATGGGCTGGCAGCTTTTGTTCTGGCAAGCAATTACAGTCACACACACACACACTCTCTCGCTCTCATATTTTATGAAAATATTTTTACGCACACATGCATTAACACAATCATATATATATACATACGCATGCACACATGTGTATACTACTCTCATACGTGTATATAGGTATATATATATATATATATATATATATATATATATACACTCACATATTTTCACACATGTACATTCACATATAGATAGATATTTGTATATACAGTGACACATGCATACTCTCTCTCTTTCTCTCTCTCTCTCTCACTCTCTCTCTCTCTCTCTCTCTCTCTCACACACACACATGTACATAAATATAAAATAAATTGATTTTTGTCACTTTCAACAATGGCTGTTCAGTTCTTTAATCAACCAATCTATCTGCTTATTGAAACAGCATGTAAATATCTGAGTATTCCACAGGCACATGTCACATAATCCTCAGACAGAATGAATGTGACACAGTGTGAGACAAAGCCAAACCCTTCAAATCATAGGTTCAATCCATCTGACAGGCTTCAACACAGTTTTCATCTACTTAGTTTTAGTCACAAGGATTAGGCCAATCCAAGGTTATAGTAAAAGACACTTGCTCCAATATGACTTGGTGTGGAATCCAACCTGGAACCTTTTAACCATTTAGCCATACTTCCCTACCTTGTTTGTGCAGGCACTGTTTCAAGTGATCTTGTTTATTATTGTTCTCAACATTTTACCAATGCCTACCTATGCCCTCATCTACCCTCATACCTCGTTACTATATGTGTCAATTCAACTAACCTGGCTCTTGCTACTAACTTTGATCCAGCTGTTCTTCCCAAATTGTACAGCTCTCACACCATAACATTACTTCACCCTATTTTGTTTTCCCATATCCATTCTTGAACCTGAATTAATAAGCTACATACACGTTTTACTAATGCAGAATATCACTGCTTTCATTGCATTCTACCATTTTATTGCTTGGTGTGGATTTCTTGTTTCATACTTCCACTATTGGTTTACCTATAAATCCATACAATACAGTGCATTACCCTTATTCAGAATGGCTGCTGAGAGGCCATCAAGTGGAAATGAAGACAGTAGGCAAAGATCAACTTTGTCTTTTAGCTTTTCAGGGTCAATGAAATAAAATACTGATTAAGTACATGGGTTGATATAATCAATTGTTGCCACCCTCACATTTCTGACCTGGTGCCTAACTGAGAAATTACTATATATTATCATCTTCCACAACCTCCTCTTCAATTTCCTTGTACAGTCAACAACATAGCCTCAACATTTAACCGTTTAGCATATAAACTAGCCATATCAGGTCCAAATATTCCATCTGTTTTATATTCAAACTGACCAGACCCAGCCTCCCTCACTACCCTACAGTATTATTCTAAAAATAAACAATCACTTAATCAAAGCTATGAGATAATACATGATTAATTCATAACAATGTGAATAAAAATGCATTACGTTTGACCGAATACTCTGAATGCTAAAGGTTAATAATGGTCAACCTGTTTTTTACTAATGCAGAGCATCACTGTTTTTGCTATCAGTCCTTAGCTATGAAGCAGAGTCAGCAGCTTCACTAATTCCAATTTTACAACTGGTAAACTCCTCCTAAGTTTGTGATATAAATGTCCATCATTAATTATCCTTTGACATAATATGCTTCTCCCATTTTCCTATTGAACTAGCCATGATGTGCCTAGGCATGTGTCTCAGCAATTCTTTCTTCTTGACATCCAGAGATTGTTCTTGTTGTTTAGCTTTAAGTCAATCTTGTTCCAGTAGATATATGATCAAATTCATTCTGGCTATTTTGTATACTAGGTACTGCATTGTACAACGTATGTGTGTGTATATAATTGCATATAGAGCAATGTGTAGTTACTGGAACTGAAACATCTGTTGGTTATTGTTATATATGTTGTAGAAAACTTTTTTAATAAAAAAGTTTTGAATGTGAATAAATCTCCACTCTCCTCTTCATTTTCAATTATATATATATATATATATAATTAAGTGTATTTCTTCTATCTTAATGAATAAAAATTCTTCTGATAGAATAAATGGGTTAATAGAAACCAATGTAGCAAAGAACACAAAATAACTGTGGTTTAGTTCCTGTTTTTAAGGCAGGAACTCCTTGAAATTTTGGGTATTTGAGTATATTTAAGAATTTAAGGATTGGAGAAAACGCATGTTATAATTGCATACTTTATTTCTACATATGTTTCAAAGGATTACAACCTGTGTGATCCACAGGGATCTTTGATATTAAAGTTGTAACTTTCTCATCAGGGAAAGCATGGGAATCATCTTAAACGTAAGACATAAAGTATGCAATTATAACATGTTTTCTCCAATCCTTAAATTCTTAAATATATATATATATATATATATATATATATATATATATATCTTTTATCTTTTGCTTGTTTCAGTCATTAGACTGTAAGCATGCTGGGCACCACCTTGAAAAATTTTTAGTCGAGTGAATTGACCCCAGGTACTTATTTTTTTATTAAGCCTGGTATTTATTCTATTGGTTTCTTTTGCTAAACCACTAAGTGATGGGAACATAAACACACCAATACTGGTTGTCAAGTAGTACTGGAGGACAGATACACATACATATAAATATATATACATGCAATGGGCCTCTTTCAGTTTCTGTCCACCAAATCCATTCACAAGGTTTTGGTTGGCCCATTGCTGTCATAGAAGACATGTGCCCAAGGTGACACACAGTGGGACTGAACCCAGAACCATGTATATATATATATCAACGTACATAGGGGAGACAGCACAGAGCATAGGAGAGTGGGTAAATGGGCATTGGAGCGAACTTAAGGAAGAGCAGAGCTCATTGGTTCTATACCAGCATGCCAAGATAGAATTTAAAATTTTGTCCACACATAGAACAGACACAATGTTCATAAAAATTACAGAAGCTACTCACATAATAGAAGATAAACGTAGCCTAAATAGAAAACTAGAATGGAACACTAACACCCCCCACAGACACACACACACACACCACAACCTATAACAGAATAAGATCCCCATAAACTGATAATGATATGAAACTAATACAATACACAGATAAATAAATGGAATTATATAATTATATACGTAAACAAAATAAAATAAATTAATACAAAAAAAAGAAAATGAAAAAGTAAGTAGATAAAAACAAATGAATAAAATAAATGAAAGTAAATTAAACAAACATGAATAAACAGGGGATACTGATAATGCAGGTACCATGTACATTCCTATGCACACACTTACTAAACATAGACACACATAGGGATCTACATATGCGCAAATAAGGACACATACAACAGGAATACAAAATGGCAGATCGTTACTAAGGAGAGACAATAAAGAAGGAAAAAAGTAAAGGACCACTGATGAGGTCACAGTAGTGTTTGACGAAAGAGCTCTGGCTGAAATATAATTAATATAAAATAAAGCTGAAGCAAGTGAGCACCAAATATATAGTGCGTGTATTTTCATTGGCTAAACTGGCAACATGACCCTCCTCGAATACAACAACATATATATATATATATATATATATATATATATATATATATATATATTCATATCTTTACATATGTATATGTATTTATATATATATATATATATATATATATATATATCCAAAGTTTAAAATTTTTAAATTTAAGAGAGAGATTTGACGCTAATATCCATTATTAAAGAGTCATTTAACGACAAATTTAAATATGGAAGAAACCTAGAAATGCGGTATTGATCTCCTATTTTTTACTTTTGTTTGATTTGTTTGTTCTCAAATGTATTCCCTGAAGACGTGTAAGGCAACTTTTATGTTTGACTTACATTTGACGGTCAAATATAGCTTTATACAGAAATGTTCACATAGGAATAAATTACATTAATAATGGATATTAGCGTCAAATCTCTCTCTTAAATTTAAAAATTTAAAACTTTGGAAATAAAAACAATGAGAACGATCCCTAAGGAGTCTAATTTAGACTTTTTTGCAGTGAAATCTCCTGCTATATTGGTAACGATTACATAGTTTTCTATGAAAAATTATATATATATATCTATATATATGAAGGGTAATGGAGTCAACCAGACCCAGATATATATATGCATATCTTTACACATGTATATGTATTCATATATATATATATATATATATATATATATATATATGCATATCTTTACATATGTATATGCATTCATATAAATATATATGCATATCTTTACACATGTATATATATATATATATATGTGTGTGTGTGCATATCTTTACATATGTATATGTATTCATGTGTGTGTGTGTGTGTGTGTACATATATACACACATATATACATACATACAAGTGACACTGAGATAAGTCTGTTACCATACAACACACATTTCAGTCTCAGGTGTATTTTTTCAGATGTTGTGTGTAATCTTTAACGTGTTGTCACCTGAGAAGCCATGAAATTACCTGTAATCACCATACAGGTGATTGTATTTCTTTTCTTTCTTCATTGGCAAGATGTAGTTTCTGATTTTTATCTTTCCCTTTTCATATTTACATTGTTTAGTTCTGATTGAGGTAAATGAAACAAAGCTTTGTTCTTGTTATCTGGATTGATCTTTTTTCTTTTCTTTTAATTTTTCCAGTCATCAGACTGTGGTCATACTGGGGCACAGCCTTGAGGAATTTGTAGTTGAATGAATCAACCTCAGTACTTTTTTCTTTTTAAACCTGGTACTCATTTTATCAGTCTCTTTTGTTGAACCACTAAATTATGGAGATGTAAACACACCAACACCAGTTGTCAAACAGACACAGACACAAAGACATGCACACAGATGTGTGTGTGTATATATATATATTTGATGAGCTTCTTTCAGTTTCCATCTACCAAATCCACTTGCAAGGCTTTGGTCAGCCTGAGTCTATAGTAGAAGATATTTGCCCATGTGGTTGGGAGGCAAGCTAAGCCTGTGCCCATGATGTATAAAATAGTTTTCTATAGTTTTATTCTTTTACAAGTTGCAGTCATCGGATTGTGGTTATGCAAGGGTAGGGATCATCCAGGATTATGTTATCTAACATGTCTTCTTTCATTTTTCAAGACAATGGAGTGTGGTTTGAGAAAGGTGGTTTAGTTCTTATTTCTACCAGGTTGCTTTGTTTGATATAATTTATGTTGATGATTGTTACAGCAACAATGATTACAGTGATGGTGATGTTGGTGGTGGGTGATGGTGATAGTGATGATTAATTATGAAGATGACAAAGATGATAATGATTGTAGTATTGGTGGTGATGGTAGTTGGTGGCTGTGTTGGTCCCAGTGCACTTGTGTTGTTGGTGGTAATTGTATCAGGTGGTCATGGTGGTAATTGTATCAGCATTGTTTGGTGATTATGTTAATGGCAGTGGTGGTGGTGGTGGTGGTGGTTTTGGTAACTCTGTTGCCAATGTTGTTCAGTTTTGTGAAGCTAATTCTTATGGATTACAGATTCCAAAAACATCTTAACATTTGGTCAATGAGTTTGTCCTGATTCTGTAAGTACCACACCTTGCTCACTGTTTAACATGTCAATTGTGACAGTCTCACTGATGTTTGTCTAAATCTTACAATGGTTGTTTAATGTGGTGAATATTTTAATTGTTCAAGTGAGAATAAGAGAAAAAGAGAGAGAGAGGGAAGGAAGTGACTAGTTTTTTTAAGACAAAGTTGTTTTGAATGCATGAAAGCCAATGAAAACAGTATTGGGTGGGGCATTGGCAGCAATAGTCATGGTGGTGGTGTTTAGTTCCAGGACCATTCTGATTGACAGATGTGTGATTGATTAAAGATTTTCCACCCATAACCATCTCATCTTTTTCTTTTTTTTTTTTTTGTTAAAGAGCATCTTAAGACTATTTTAGGAGTGTATTAGAACTATATTCTTTAATGCTACCTTCCCTTTTTATTTTGTTTTAAGCTGGAATGTGATCATGATTTAAGAGATATTTGGCTGCTATTTTTGTAGGTCACTTGACCCCATAGAGGTTACATCAGTGGTGGTGTGCATTATAGGGATTGTAAAGGGTTTTGCTACTTTTTTCTGTTGCGCAAGACTTTCACCACTCAAGACTGTTTTTAATACAGCAAGTAAACCTCTCAGGCCCGACAACATTTCTTAAAACTATATAAGCTACACGAGTTTGAATCAAGCCCTAAGTAGAAGTTACTACACTTGCTAGAAACAGCAACCAAATCTCTTTCAAATTACATTCTGCTACAGAGAAGATTCTTCAACTTATTTTGACTTTAGGGGCATCCTTAGAAGCAAATGATATTTATATGCCTTAGTGTGTGTGTGTGTGTGTGTGTGTGTGTGTGTGTAGATAGATAGATAGATAGATAGATAGATAGATAGATAGATAGAGGGTGAGAGTGATAGATACATATATAGATAGATAGAAAGATTTGTGATATATTTTGTTGCTGTATCATTATTAATTTTCTTGCTGTTCTTCATATTATTATTATTATTATAATATTTGTCATCATTGTTGTTATCAAGGCTGGCTCTTATTCAAAGTGAGCATCAGTCTTCTTCACTAATGGCTTCACACAGTTTTGTGAGCCTTCCATTAATGCGACTGGTTCTGTTTTCTGCCTTGATGTTTTCATAATTTACATTAACAATAACAACTACAACAACACAAACTTAAAAAAACGCAACATATTGCAACCAATAGTGACAACAACAAGATCAACATCAACTGCAACAGCAACATTCCAGTAGCTAATCAAAGTATTCCAAACACAACCACTACCAACACCATCATTGCCATTAGCAATAACTACACCACCATCATTACCTCCACCACCATCATTAACCTCACCATCTCTGCTACCATCATCATGAATATATCAACTGTGATGTCATCAACACCACTGCTATCATCACCAACATATCAATAGTAACAACACCATCACCATCATACTAAGAATAAGTCACACTTCCACCATCACAACCACAATCATCAACAACAATAATACCACTACTGTTAATTACATAGAATCTAACAACAACAACAACAGCTACACTTTCCATCACCACCATCATGAACAACAACACTATTAACAGCAACAACAGCAGTAACAAAATCAAAAATAAATCAAAACCTGATCCAGAATATGTGCACTTTGTGTATTATTGTATTTTTACCTTTTTAAATATCTTCCATAAGAACGTGACATGAAGGGGGTGAGGGTAGAGGTAGGGGCAAATGTGATTCATTGATTTATTAGTAACCACTGAGAAGCCATCTTTGTGTTTCGGTCAATCTATCCTGTAAGAACAGAATGTATTTCCACCATCAACTGGCCTTGTAGCTTGTTTTTTTTTTTTTTGTGGTTGATGTTCTGCGTTTTGTTTTGATTTTTTTTTTTTTTTAATGTTGATCACTTGGACATAGTCAGGAATGGCTCAGTGGTTATGAAAATTTGTTTCACAACCTTGGAGTCAAAGACTTGATGCTAGTGTTTGGCACCATTTACCAAATATCTTCTACCATAGCTTTGGGCTGGCCAATACCTTGCATATGGCATTTGGTCGAAGGACACTTTCATCATTATCATTATCATCATGTAGCGTCTGTTTTCCATACTGGCATGGGTTGCACAGTTTCACTGGAACTGGTGAGCTAGAGAGCTGCACCAGGCTCCAGTCATCTGTTTTGGCTCGGTTTCTATGGCTGGATGCCCTTCCTAACACCAACCACTTTACAGAGTGTACTGGGTGCCTTTTACATGTCACCAGCACTGGCAATGACCACATTTTACTTAGCTTGATGCGTCTTCTCAAGCACAGCAAATCGCCAAAAGTCTCACTCACATGTCAGGCTTCTTGCATCTTTGTAAAGACTTATTGCATGTATGTGCATGCATGAGAGTGTGTATTTTTTTCCTTGTTTCAACCTATAAGGTATGGCCATGCTGGGCCATTGCCATTAATAATACTTGTTTCTAATATAGGCCCATGGTCTGAAATTCATCGGAGGGGATCAGTCAATACCATTAACACCAATACTTGGCTGGTTCTTTATTTTTATTGGCCTAGAAAGGAGGAAAGGCAAAGTTAATCTTAGTGGGATTTGAACTCAGAACATAAACAATCAGATATGTTTAGGGTAAATACTCATGTGCTGAGGGTGTTACTGTACTCTGTCTCTGAATGCAGGAGTTGATGCCTCACCAGATGACACCTCTGGGACCACTAACCAGCCCCATCAAATAAGAGCATGAAACAAGCTCTACTCAACAAATTTTGAACTCTGCCCATGGACCCTCAGGGTTCAACAGAGTCCACTTTAGGAATTTCTGACCTAACCCCAACTCCACTTTTTTTTCTTTTTTCTTTATATTTTATAGTATTATGATTTAAAGGATATTTATAGCTAGAGAATTCTACAGAAATGTTGTTTTTCTACTTCAGATCAATCCTGAATAACCAGGATATGACCACAGGTCTTTGCCATAGTATCACCCTTCTTTCCTTCTTTAGGGGCTCTGTAGGTGTTTCAGCCACTTCCACCATATGTAATACATAAAATTCATACAAATAGTACAAGTGAAATTTGAGGTAAAGAAGAAACAGCCAAACAAAAGAGCATATACCTGAAAGCTGTAGAAATACAAAGTGAAAAGAACAGCAGACAAAAAGGATTTGATGTTTCAGGTGATAACTTTATTTAAGAGAAGAAAAAAATTATAGAAAGAAAAAAGGAACCAAGAGGCTAGAGATAGAAACAAAAGTGCAATAGGTGCATGCATGGCTGTGTGATTAAGAAGCTTGCTTTGCAACATTATGGTTTCGGGTTCAGTCCCACTATGTATCACCTTGGGCAAGGGTCTTCTTTTATAACTTTAAGTTGGCCAATGCCTTGTGGATGAATGTGGTAGACAGAAACTAATTGGAAGCCTACTGTGTGTGTGTGTGGGGGGGGTACTTGATTACATTCTGAGTACAAATCTTACTTACGTCCATTTTGTCTTTCATTTCTCAAAGACTTGTACCAGTTTCTCTTAGTTATTCCACACCCACTCCTTTCCCCATTACCTTTGCTGTGTCCAGTCCTCCTCCTTTCCCCAGGACATCCTTCTGGAACTCCTTCCTTGCTCAGGTCTTTCCTTTCATGTCCTATGTACTCTTACTATGGTTCAAGATAATGATTGATGGTTTTGGTATCACAGGTATTAGAGGGTTTGCAAAGGCTAAAGAGCACTGCCCCTTCTTCCAGATACAGTAAGTATAAAAAAAAAAAAATAAACCCAAAAGATTGCTAAAATAGATACCAAGTAATAAAACAAGATACTGGGGTCAATGGGATCAGCTATGTTACTTAAAGCAGTGCTCCAGTATGGTCACAATCCAATGGCTGAAAAATTTCTAAAAGTATAAAAGATATAGAGAAATAGAAAGTCAAATAATATGAAACTGAGAATTTCAAAATATGAAGCTGTAAAGGCATCTCAGTCTAGTGCTGGGTTGTATGATTTCCATCAATTAAACAGGCCTTTCATTTATTGTTTGTTTAATTATTATGGAGGAAGTTATTTTGTGCTTTGTTAATTCTCTTCCTTTTGTTTAATTTCATGCAATATCATGCTTTGACCAGCCAATCTGACATACCAGCAATGCTAGCTAAGTTTTTCCAATGCAGGCAGCAATATAACTGTAAGCACATTGGTTAACAGACCACAGGCTGCTGACATAATTTATTGTTGCATTCTGTTGCCAACCAAAGTAATAAATATATTTTATAGTATGTTAAACAGGCAGTACCTAATTAATGGATATTAATGATTAAATAAACATACCAGACACAGGTGTTGTTGTGTGGTAAGAAGTTTACTTCACAATTACATGGTTCCAAGTTCAATCTCACTGTGTGGCACCTTGAACAAGCGTCTTCTACTATAGCCCCAAGTAACCAAAGCCTTGTGAGTACATTTGATAGAGGGGGACTGAAAGGAACTCATTATATGTGTATGTGATCATCATCATCATCATTTAGTGTCTATTTTCCATGCTGGTATGGGTTAGATGGTTTAACTGGAACTGGCTAGCGAGAGAGCTTCACCAGGCTCCAGTCTGTTTTGGATTGGTTTCTATGGCTGGATGCCCTTCCTAATGCCAACCACTCCACAGAGTGTGCTGGGTGCCTTTTATGTGTCACCAATATAGATATCATCATCATTTAATGTCTGTTTTTTCAAGCTGTATATGTATGCCTGAATGCATATGTTTGTGTCTCCTTGTCTTGACATCAAGTAATGTAAATGAGTACATTATCACACAAGCAGTGTCATTTGGATTTCCAACATTCTGTAATAACATATCTGACTATAGGGAAATATTAGCTTGCTTGGAACCAGATGAAGGTTAGTGCCAAGAATGTCATCCACCCATTGAAAAACTGCCTCAGTAATCTCTGCAAGCATGAGAAAGTGGATGTTAAAACATTGATGATGACGACAATGATCCATAATAAATTATTTCCCTACCTATCTACATACCTGTCTGTATACATGTATACCCATGAAACCTTGATTTCTGCAAATAAACCAGAGAAGTCTCTATGAAAGAAATGAGAAATTTAATTTTATAATAGCTCATGTTTGAGTTTTGCAGAATAGGTGTGACTGTGTGGTTAAGAAGTTTACTTCTCAACTGTATGGTCTTAGGTTCAGTCTATTGCACAGCACCTTGGGTAAGTGTCTTATACTATGTCCTCAGGCAGACTAAAAATTTGTGAGTGGATTTTGTAGACAGAAATTGAAAGAAGCCCATCGTGTGTGTACTCTTCTTTGAATATCACTTGATAGTTGTGAAAGAGCATCACTGTTGTACTGTCATACAAGCTGTGTCATTCATTTCCTATATTCTGCAAAAACCTGTCTGGCCAAGGGAAATATTACCTTACTTGGAAACAGGTGACAGCTGGCAACAGAAAATGCAACTGGCCATAAAATATTTGCTTCAACAAATTCCATCTGACCCATGCAAGAATGGAAAGCTGGATGTTAAATGTGATGATGACAATGATGACATTTACCTTTAGCCCACATCATCATCATCATCACCATCATTCAACATCCATTTTCCATGCTGGCATAGGTTGGACAGTTTGACAGGAACTGGCAAGGCCAGGGACTGCACCAGGTTCCATGTAGATTATATCATATCTTATATATGAAAATATCCCCGCATAGCCTCTCACCACCATCACCACCACAATTTTCATCATTGGTAATGTTTGACAGCATCTTCATCATCATCATTGTCATTTAATATCCATCTTCCATGCTAGCATGGATTGGATAGTTTGACAGGATCCAGCAGGTCAGAGGATTACATTATGCTCCAGTGTCTACTTTGGCATGGTTTCTATGCCAACTATCTTACAGAGTGTTATGTTAAGAATTAAATCCACAACCACATGATTGTTAAGTGAATTTCTTAACCATGCAGCCATTCTAGCATCCAGAATGCAACAGTAACGTGTGTGTGTATGTGTGTATCATCAGTAAATGATAAATCCGAAAAAGAGGCACACTCTAAGAGTGGAGTATTTAGATAAAGATAGTTATGGCTGGTTTATAGGGTTACCCAGGGTTTCATGTCCATAAAGCACTTAGCTTTACATACATCATGTCAGACCCTAATGGCCAGAGGCCAACTATGAGTAACAGTTTTGTGAAAACTTTACAGCTTTAATAAAAGTATATATATAAATATATAGGCCGCCTGCCATTAGGCATGTAAAGCTAAGGGATTTATGGACCCAAAACCCTGGATGACCCTATAAACCAGCCATATGTGGCCCTCTGTCGATTACAACGACGAGGGTTCCAGTTGATCTGATCAACAGAATAGCCTGTTCATGAAATTAACATGCAAGTGACTGAGCACTCCACAGACATGTGCACCCTTAACATAGTTCTCAGGGAGATTCAGCGAGACACAGAGTGTGACAAGGCTGGCCCTTTAAAATACAGGTACAATAGAAACAGGAAGAAAAAGTGAGGGAAAGTTGTGATGAAAGAGTACAGCAGGGTTCACCACCACCCCTTGCCGGAGGTTTGTGGAGCTTTAGGTGTTTTCACTCAATAAACACTCACAATGACCTAACCACTGGGCCATTGCACCTCCACAAACCAGCCATAACTATCTATCTAAATATATATATCATTGCTATTATGCAAAAGTGTTGTATGTCCAAAACGTTGCTTTTTCAGAAAACAAAGAAATAGTTTCACCATTCCGTTTCTTTTTACATTAGCAACAGTTTCAGCTTAACAATAATATCAGGTCATTAAGAATGAAATGTCCAATTTTCAACTGAAAATGCAGTAAAAATAGTGGGGTCAGTGGCGCCCCGTTTAAGCAGCCTTTCAGAAATTGAACCTCCATGGTATGAAATTCATTGTCATTGTTCCAATTTGGTTGCCAATGCCATGTATTAGTTTAAAATATAGTAAAAATAGTGGGGTTAGTAGAGTCTCAATTAGGTGACGCTTAAAAAAATAGACCCCCTTAGGACATTCCCTGGGATTATGGGGAATTGCTGGTTTCAGTTTCATTACCCTTGCACCAGGAGTCTAGGAGGAGTTAACGAACATAAGAATGTAACAGACAGAAACATCACTGAAATTTTTTTATATATATATATATATATATATATACTAACAGTATAACCCGACCTTGTCCGGGTGTGACTTATGCCATCTACGATAAGTCTTGCTAGCTGAAAATCAACTAAAAAAGAAAGCCTTACAACGAAAAAACCTTTATGATGTAAATATGTTCATAATTCAAAAGACGATGAAATTAATAGGGAAAGTCTGAAGGCTGTTTTGCGTAAAATTATTAAGCATACGTAAATTTCATCCGTGTAATTGGCTATAGAAATGCTTGTGCAAAACAACTTTTTGCGCTGCCCTGATTATACATAGCAAGGTAATCCCTTTTCACAGGAGCTAGGATGGCAATTTCTGATGAAGCAATTGCTGGCGATCTGTTGCTAAACAGTTTTGCCAGAATTCTATCAGATTGGGCAGAAGGTGTTGATGCACCATTTTGCATTATGTTCAAAGTAGCTACTGGAATGTGGTGAATTGCTGTGCAGTCTGTGGCTATCATTTTAAACTGGTTGCTGTCTTTCCCCAGCAAACTCTCTTCTTTGGAGGCATAATCTATGTATATATTAAACAGAACAACAAAAGTTATAATAGATGGCAGGGTCGGTACTTTTCACATATCTGTAATTTTTCAGATTAACACCCGCACGATTACCCAACCCTAATCCTAAACCTAATCCTAATACTAACCCTAACACTAACCCTAAACCCTAACCCTAACCCTAAAAAACATAACCGTAACATTAATCCTAAACCCTAACCCTGACCCTAAAACCCTAACCCTAACACCCTAGTGAAAATCGTGGTAAATTTACAAAACATCGATGAACATGAGTTATATTTTACTGAATGATTGTGTACTTGCACGTGTATGCTTTTGAGAGAGCGAGAGGGGGAGAGAAAGGAATAGGGGTAGTTAAAAGTTTTCTTATGACTGCTTCTCTTCACTGCCTATTACTTCATTAGAAATCTAAGGATGCACATAAGCACGTAATAGAGAAAAATAAAACAAATATGGACGACTTGCTCCGAAACACCACCGAGTGGGGAACACTTCTCAAAAATAACCTGCAGTTGTTTCCTTCAAAATTCTTACATGCTTGAAATATAAATACATCAAGGTACATTTGTACAAAATTTCATGAAAAAATATTCATTTTCCTGGAAGTTAAGAGGAATTTAAGTGGAATTTCCGAATATTGTACCCCACCCCCTTCCAAAACACTTTCACCGAAAAGTTTTGTATATTTGGAATCTACATAATAAATAATATATGCATAGAAAATTTCATTAAAAAATATTCATTTTTATGAAAGTTATGACCTTCCAAATTTGGGGGATACAACTCTGTAGTTATGCCATCAATGTTTTGTAAATATACCACGATGTGAATGATTGTGTTTACTTGCACGTGTATACGTTTGAGAGAGCGAGAGAGGAAGAGGGGGAGAAATGAATAGAGATTAAGAGCAATGTGTATATTGTGATCACAGGTCATGTATGTGTGGTTGTGTGTGTTTTTACGTATCTATGTTATGAAAAATAGGTAAAGAATACTGAGATGAAAGTTTAATCTATGACGTTGTATATATATCACTTTCTCTCTCTCTCTCCCTCCCTCTTTTACTCTTACTCTCTATATTTTTATGTTGAGCGCGTGTGTAAGAATGGCGTTCCAGGTAGAAGGGATGAAATATAAAAGTTGCTAGAAACAACAGCCAAATCTCCCTTAAATCACACAAAGTAAACGGAATTTTAAAAATCTAATTACTGCACTGGAAAGTTCACATCGAGAAAATTCCATTGATGTAAAAATTTTTATGAAAAAGTGGAAAATGTGGATTTCTATAAACTTTCAAAAAGGCTTCACACAGACACACAACTTCAGATTTATATATTAAGATATACATATATACATATATATATATATATATATATACATATACACACACACATATATATATGTATATATACACATATATATAGATATATATATATATATATATACACACACACACACACACACACACACATATATATCTATCTATATATATATATATATATATATATATATATGCTATAAATATATACACATTTATGTGTATGTGTTCCTTCTACAGTATGTCATTCTGCATCTAGTTTATACATACAGCTACCACAACCACCAAATTTTGTGAATAACAGACCATCATCATCATCACCATTGTCGTTTAACGTCCGCTTTCCATACTGGGATGGATTGGATGGTTTGACTGAATGCTGGCAAGCCACAACACTGCACCAGGCTCCAATCTGGAAAACGAAAAACTGGAAAAAAAACCCCAGAAAAACTTGCAAATCTTTCACAACACTAATTTGTCTGATATTCATATGTAAATCAAGTTTCTTCTTTCTTCTTTATCTTGTTTGTTTCACTTATCAATTTCTTCACTTTTTCTTTCTCTTTGCTTTCTCTCTCTCTCTCCCACTCAGTCCACCTCTTTTTCCTTATCTTTCTCAGCTTTCTCTTCCCTCTCTTCTCTTACACATACTTTTCCTCTCTCTCAGTCTCCTTCTCTCACATTTATTTCCCCCTCTTTTTATTTCTCCCCCCCCCCCCCACACACACACTTTGATCGCGCTCTCTCTCTCTCTCTCTCCTTGTCAAATTTGTCCTACTGGCTGATTTTTCTTTTTTGCAACTTTGAGAGAATTTGCATCGCTAGACCAAAATGTGCTGTTTTATTTGGCTAGTATTTACTGTTAGTTGGATGGAGTCGGGTGTGGGGTAAGAGATGAAAGTAAAACAAAAAGGATATGAAATAGATTTTGTCTTTCAATAGAACTTATGAATCTCTGGATATTTGTATGCTTTGTGTGTGTGTGTGTGTACACACACATATACATGCACACATATGCACACATACACACAGATGCTCTTACAATATGACAGACTTGGAAAAATGAGAACACTTTGTTGATAAGATTGCAAATGATAACGAAAGGAGTGATGGAATGATTATCAAAGCAATCAATTACTTAATTGGTTAATTACTTAACTAGTAATCCTTTCTACTGCAGACACAAGGCTTGAAATTTTGGGGGAGGGATTAGTCGATTACATCAACCTCCAATGCTCAGCTGATATATAAGATATATATGTTTAATTGACCTTCAAAGGATGAAATACAAACTTGGCCTCAGCGGAACTCAGAATGCAAAAAACCAGAAGAAACACTTAGCATTTTGTGCAATGCTCTAACAATTCTGCCAGGGTGCAGCCTTTAGTTAACTAATGATAATAGAAAAAGAAGTGAAATAGAACAAGTGTACAAGTTTTTATGAGCAAAAATGACACTCCCAAGATACCACTATATATGTGCACACACACACACACACACACACACACACACACACATGCACATATTTTGTTTTAGTCATTAAACTGCAGCCATGCTGGGGCACTGCCTTGAATTTTAGTCAAATGGATACAACCTCAGTACTTTTTTTTTAAAGCCTAGTACTAATTCTATCAGGGCCTTTTGCTGAACCACTAAGTTATGGGGAATGTAAACACACCAACACTGGTTGTCAAGCAGTGATGGGGGACAAACAGACACAAAGACACACACACACACACACACACACACATATATACAACAGGTTTCTTTCTGCTTCCATCTACCAAATCCATTTACAAGGATTTGGTTGGGCGAAGACACTTGCCCAAGATATCATGCAATGGGACTGAACCTGAAACCATGCGATTGAGAAGCAAGCTTCTTATCACACAGTCATACCTGCGCCTATATGTATATGTATATATATGCATTTATTTGTGGGTGTACTTGTCATCATCATTGTTATTAAATTTTGTATATGTTTTTCAATGTTGTCCTGAGTTGCATGAATTATGAGTTTTCTTCCGTACAGCATCTCACCACTTATCTCAATCCATTGTCATCTCTGAATTTCACCCAGCCCTTTCTATATCTTCCTCACTCCCCTTGATCTTTCAGCCCCTTCTATTTTCACTGGTTGACACTTCTTGTAATCTTTTACAAAAAGTCAGAAAGAGAATTTCAACTAGAATCTTCTGATGGCCTCTTTTTTTTTTTTTTTTTTTTCTTTCTCTTTCTCTGTTTCTGGATGCAATGTCATTTATATTTTGCCTATGGTCCCCTTTGATTCCGATTTTACGTGGCTGGACTCTCATAGCCAGTCAATGCTTAAAAAATCCTTTTATTATATTTTATAATTAAATATTATTAGAAATTCTATAAAAACAATCAAAATATTTCATGAATTGTAGAAGTGTAACCAGTTTATTGCACGTAAATTTTAATCACAAAATCTTATATGAACCCCCAAGAGCCATATGGGCCCCAGTTGAATACCACTGAGTTAGATATAGTATCCAATGTCTGGATATCCTTCCTGATACCAACCTCTGTTTTGAAGTAAGGTACTTTATTGAACATCTTCACACTTTGAACCTTTAGCTTTGAGAGACATAAGGCTGCTTGCATCTGTGTGTGTGTGTGTGTGTAAACAAACACAAAGGGGAAACAACCTTAGCCAGATATAAGCATTGTTCTAGATCACACACACACACACGTCTGTTGATTTACTTGCATACCTAAGTAAATATATAAAATTATATTCATAAATGTTTGTATATAATACTACACAGACATTTTTATATCTGCATATACATGCAGATATAGATACATACACACTTTGTAACTGATATAATTCATCCAACATGGCAAATCTTACTGAGATATATACACTGACCACACACACATACACACACTATACATGTGTACCTAATCACCTATGCATACACATGTGCACACACATGCATTCACACATCAGATAGTAGATGCACACACACATATGAATATTTATTTGTTCATGTGCACTCATCCTTGTTTGTTTTTCAGTTATCATTTCTGTAGAGTCACGTACCATTACACACTTTTTGAACACATTAATGCAAACACACACACACATACACACACACATGCACACACACACACGCGCGCACACACACACACGCACACACACACACATGCACACACACACCTAGATAAATGAATTAGATGTTTGCATGTGCATACATACATTCACACTTCAATATTCAATTTGCATGCAAACATACAAACATAACACTGTACATACATATATATACATTTTGACTAATCATTTCCATATAGTCACGTATCTGTCCACACTTTCTGCACATACTTTTATCTATATACATTTGCTTGTTCACACACACACACACACACACACACACCCTTCCTCTCTCACTCTCTCTCTCTCTCTCTCTCTCTCTCTCTCTCTCTCTCTCTCTCTCTCTCTCTCTCTCTCTTTCCTTACATATTTGCATGTGCACACATACATTCTACATTCACATTCAAACGCAATCTGTATGCATACAAACACTACATATGCTTACATAACTACATTCCTCATTCATAAATATATGTTCATACAAACGAAGCCGCATACAAACAGAAAAACAAAACCTTGCTCAAACACACTTTTAAACACATTACATATTTGCATGTGCTTACTCACATTCACAATTATGCTCATTTCTGTGAATACACACACTCACATGCATAGATATCCGCATTCCTTATCCATAAATGTATGTACACACATAAACATTCACTTACACACACACACATGATACTGACACTAACAGCTGTTTGTTATCAATTTGTTGTTCGTTGTGAACTCGCACTGTTGAAACTGTGAATACCTTTCATAATTAGATACAGAAAAATCTGATTTCAAGTTAGTCTTAATTAATCAAGAACCAGAGAATTTTCCAGAATTCCTGCCACAGAAATCTTTCTCATTCCTGCTTCAAATATTTGAGTTAGAAATGTTTCTGTTTATTAACTATTTTGGGAAGAGTTCCTTGGCCAAGTAGAGCTTTGTGATAGAAATTAATTTAGTTTACAGAAACTTTGTGGAATTCCATTGGATCTATATATTTTGTTATTATTTTATTTCATTTTTGTTTCTGCTGTGGTAAGGAGCTTGCTTCTCAATCATATGGTCCTGATGTTCAATCCTACTGCTTGGAACCTTGGACAAGCCAGGCTAACCAATGCCTTATGAGTGGATTTAGCAGAGGGAAACTGAAAGAAACTCATTATATATATTGTATATATTGGTGTGTGTGTGTGTTTGTCCCTACTACTGTTTGACAGCTGGTGTTGGTTTGTTAACGTCCCCATAGCTAAGTGGTTCAACAAAAAGAAACCAATAGAATACTAGACTTAAGAATAAGTACTGAAGGTGATTTGTTCAACTAAACCCTTCAAGGTGGTGCCCCAGCATGGCAGCAGTCCAAACACTGAAACAAGTAAACGATAAAACATACTGGTTTCAACATTAAATGATGATGATAATGAATTATAAAAAGGGATTGATAAGTAAATACCAGAACCAAAATAAATGCTGGGATTTTCCCTTAAATGTAGTACCTTGGCAACTGAATGCAATGTTTACACTGATGAACACATAGATACCCATATGCACTCACTCACACAGATACACACACACACACATGCAGGTACACCTAATTTATTTGTTGATTCAATAATAATTTTGCCCTTCGTTGTGACCATTCCTATTCCACTGCATCTCTCATGGGCATGCAGATGTTACACAAGACTTAACATGAGGAGGAGAGATCTGAGGAAAGCACACGCACACACACACACACACACACAAATACAAACACATATATTCCATTGTGGGTTCTCAGTGGGGGCTTTTCCGAGAGTTTCCAAGTGTTGGTATCCTTTATTTTCTGGTCTTGAAGAGAGAGAGAAAATCTAGACTTTGAAATACAATTTTTGCCTCAGATCATAATCTATATTGTCACTGAGGGTTTAAGGTGTTTGTTGTCCAAGACTAGTGAGTTGCAGAGTCACTTTAATATGTGTACAGTGATTGTATCATTGTACTTTTCTTATGTACAGAGATCAGTTCTATTGACTAAATCTTTACCACTAGTGGTCTGTGGCCATGCTGGAGCACCACCATCATTAGTTCTTTTTAATCTATTGATTTAAAGAGAAGGTGATGAATTGGTAGAGATGTTAGTGTTGAATAGAATGCCTGGTAGTATTCGATCGGGTTCTTTATGTTCTGACAGCAAGTCTGCAATGATACTGGGGACTGATACCAACCCAAATTGGCAGTTTCTCCCCTTCAATAAACATCAATGGTGTGGAGAGAGAAGATTTGCATGAGTGCACAAGTTCAACTCAACTTTGCTTTTCATGTTTTGGGGTTGATAAATAAAATACTAATATAAGGTGGTGGATTAGTGGGATTGTTAAAGTGTCTGGCACCATACCTTTTGAGTTCAAATTCTACCACCTGTCACTAGGAAACAGGAATGGTGACCCTTCTGGTCAACACAGGGTACCAGCAATGGAAAAACAAAGCCAGTGGAAACCTGGTTTGTTTGGTTTGATTGGAAGATTGTCTGCTGCCACCACCACCACTAATGTTTTGGAGAAAAGAGGATCTTGAGATTCTAGACCAGAAACAATATTTATTTGCTATTCAGATAAAGAGCTTTGATCCAAAACATCAAGGTTTCCTTTTCCTTGCTACATACAATTATTGAAACTAATGAACTTCTTCATTTAATAATAATTTTTGATGACATAGATTACCACTAGTTTCCTCAGTCTGGGGTTGTTCTTTTATATGTTTTTTTTTTAATTAATTAATCAATTAATTAGTTTTTAATAACATGAGTGAAAGAAACAAAATTTAATTATTATAAAAATGTCCAAGAACCCAGAAAGATTTTCACAAAGAAAAGGATTTTTTTCTTTTTGTTTTCAGAAATTGGAGTTAGTTCTTTTGCTTGTTTGTTTGTATACTTTTATTTTATTTTTTTTTATTTTGTATTTGCTTGTCAGTTGTTTTTTGTTTTGATGGTTGGGGAGGAGGAGGAAGGGTCTCACTTGGAAAGACATCATTGGAAATAGAAATGATGCAAAATGGAAGCACATAGCAGCGGTGGTGGTAATGGCAGTAGCAGCAGCAGCAGTTGTGGCGGTAATGTTTCTTAGAGGGAGGACAATGTCAATAATATCAATAATAAGAAAGCTAAATGAACCAATGACTAGTTGCAATTACAGCAGCTTTGTCACCACCCATTTCTCCCCACTGCATCCCTCCTACACAGACAGCAACAGCAACTACTATAGTAGTAGTAATAGCTGCAGCTCTGGTGCAATAAAATGATGGAAAGTGAAACGCCACATCCTTGTTCTTTTAGCCTTGTCTTGGAAAACGTTGTGCAAAGCCTTGTGCCATTGCAACCAGATAAAATTACTATTCACCGTGAAAACACAGATTGTTTTGGTTCCTGGGTTCTCCATTAATTTGTACACAAACGGAAATGTGTGTGTGCATGCACACACACACACACACACACACACACACACACACATAAGCAAACAAAAGATTCACACTTATACACATTAACTAAAACTGGCACTGTCAGTTATGACAATACATGTTCCAATTGATCCAACAGCTAGCTCATAAAGTTAACATGCAAATGGCTGAGCACTCCACAGACATGCATACCTTTAGCATAGTTCTCAGGGAGAGTCAGCATGACGCAAATTGTGACAAGGCTGGCCCTTAGAATTACAGGTACTTCTAATCTTTGCCAGCTGAGTGGACTGGAACAGTGTTTTGCTCAAGGACTCAACATGCTGCTGGGAATCAAAATCACAACCTTATATACTCAGAAACAGAAAAACACATACACAGGTGAATTGGCTCAATCATTAGAGCATCAGATAAAGTGCCTAGTGGAACTTGTTCTATCTCAGCTCTCTGAATTCAAATTCCACTAAGGTCACCTTTGCCATTCATTCCTTTCGGAGTCACTAAAATAAGGTGTTACTTTAGAACTGTTCTGACCTTTGGTGTTTGAAGTTCAAATTTCCTGCTCATAGCCTGAGTTAATCACCCACAAGTATAAAGCCACAATCAGTTTTGAACACTGCAATGGGTAGAAAAGGGTTGTAGCTGTCTGCCACAGCAGTCAAAAAATTATTACATATTGATATGGAAGATACAGATATTCTCTCACACAACATTTTGATGCAATTTTTTAGAGCTTCTTTGTTGAGAATGGGATTAATGACAGGGCGAGATTTGGAGAAGATATTTGGTTGCAGCTGATAGCTGCCAGTAAGGGTCCCACATGTGGGGTTAGAGATAAGCTACAGATGTCACTGTGTTATAAGAAGCTTGTTTCCCAGCCACATGGTTGTGGGTTCATTCCCACTTCATGGCACCTTGGGCAAGTGACTTCTACTATAGCCTCAGGGCAACCAAAGCCTTGTGAGTGGATTTGGTAGATGAAAATTGAAAGAAGCCCATCATATATATATGTGTGTGTGTGTGTGTGTGTATTTATATGTAAGTATGTATATATGTATATATATATGTATGTATATGTATGTATATATATATGTGTATGTATGTATATATATATATATATATATATATATATATATATATATATGTATGTATGTATGTATGTATGCATGTATGTGTATGTATATATGTATGTATATGGTATCTATGTATGTATATGTATGTTTATGTATATATGCATATATATATGCATGTATATGTATATATGTATGTATATGTATTTATATATGTATATGTATGTATGTATATATATATATGTTTATGTATGTATATATGTATGTATGTATATATGTCTGTATATGTATATATATATATATATATATATGTATGTGTATATATATGTGTGTGTGTCTGTCCTCCGCCTTCACCTGACAACTGGTGTTGGTGTGTTTATGTCCCTGTATCTTAGCAGTTTGGCAAAAAGGGACTGACAGAATAAGTGCCAAGCTTTAAAAAAAATTGTGTACTGGGGTCAATTCATTTGACTAAAGAATTCTCCAAGGTGGTGCCCCAGCATGGCCGCAATCTAATAGCTGAAACAAAGAAAAAATAGAAGAAAAAGGTCTTCAGTAACAGAACTGTGAATATGGCAACAAGGATTGAGGACAGATGGACAGACAGACAGACAATTCTGTGACATTATCAAAGTGTCATCATGAAACACTTGGTGGCAGTCCTCGAGAGTCTGGGATCCTTGTGTCGGGGGATATAAGCTCTGCTGATCACTACAAACCTGTTTCCATATCCACAGAAGTAGGAAGTGCCTATGGAGCTGGTAATGGCTCTTGATGAATATTGGATTGAACAACCACCTAGAGCAGCCAAACAAGCGCCAAGGAAGGGCAGCCAGCAGTCAAAGACAAAACAAAAAAAAAACATTTCCCTGTTATTAAAATACCATCACACATGTTATCATGGAGATATAAAAAGTAAGGTAAAAATTCAAACAAAAACAGAAATGAAACTGTCTCTGAATTGGGAATTTTAATTAGTGTGGTCTCTATTGAAGTCTTAATTAGTGTTGTTTCCTTGTAACTCTTCTAAAGATGGTGTTTTTCCACTAGTCAAATATAATCTCTTCTTTCTTTCTCTCTCCACAATCAGTTGGTGTTTCTCATTCTTTCTGTCTCTTTCCTCTCTCTTCTCTTCACATTCCATTACTGTCTTTTTCTCTCTGTCTCTCTCTTCTCTTTCTCTCCAATTAGTGATAGCCTCTCATCTATTAAACACCTGCCTAGAAAGGTAATTGATGCCATACTTTCACAAACATGCACACACACACACACACACACGTACATATAGAAGCCTTGACATCAATGTACATAAATAAACATGTATGCACATATACACACTCTTACTTATGTGCATATATATTCCAAACACTTGGAATTCATATACACTAATATTTACACACATGCAATACATGCACATTTCCCACATTCATAGATTTTGGCAGGGAAGGCATGGGCATGGCCATGTGGTTAAGAAGTTTGCTTTTCAACCACATGGATTTGGGCTCAGTCTCATTACATGGCACCTTGGGAAAGTGTCTTTTACTATCCCACAGGCTGACCAAAACATTGTGAGTGGATTTGTGATGGAAACTGAGAGGACCAGTATAATCAAGTAGTCTTCTCCCTTCAAAATTGCTGGCCTTGTGTCTAAATTAGAAACTATTGTTTTTATTTGTAAGGCAGTTTGGCTGGCTGAATCATTAGCACACTGGACAAAATGCTTGGTGGATTTCATCTATCATTGTTCTGAGTTCAAATTCCGGTAAGGTCGGATTTGCCTTTCATGCTTTCAAGGTCAATAAAGTAAATACCAGTCGACAAAGGAGTTGATGTAATTGACTAACCCCCTACCCACAAAAATTCAAGCTCTGTGTTTATCATAGAAAGGCGAAGAGTTTAACCCAAATTACCCAAAGTGGGCTGCCCTACCATTGGGGATCCTAATTATTTATTTATTTCTCTGATTTCAATTATATATCCTGTTATATCCCTTAATGTGGTAGTATTTCCCTTTGATCAATGTAAAGCCCACCTGTTTTTGTTTTTGTGTACTGTAACTCGTCTTTTGATATTGTCCTCCATGTCTTGGGCACTAGTGACCAATAAAAGAAATTATTATTATTATCAACATTATTATTATTCATGGTGTGCATGAATGTTTTACATTGGGAATCAATATCCTTGATACCGGGTCACAACCATTTCCCTTAGACATTGCGGACCTTTCTTAAAATCTTTGCAGTTCCCAATAGAGCAGATTTCTGAATTAATGCAACTCTCTTAGTTCCACAATCTCATTAAGAAAACTGCTAAGTCTATTGGTAACAGTGCCTAGAGCACCTATGACCACTGGATTACTTTTGTAGAAACCTCCGACTCTTTGTATTTCTCTCGTCAAATCCTGTTCTTTGACTATGTCTGTGATGATGCACTCTTTCTTTCCACTTGTCCAGAATGATAATATCTAGTATCCTTGTATGAAGTTCATGATCAATCTGTATGTTAAAATCCCATATCACCTTACACTGGTCATTCTGTTACACTTTCTAGTTGATGTTGGTATCATTTTATTCCTACTTTAAATCATCTATTGCTGTTGTTGTTGAAGAGGGGAGGAGGATGAACAGATAAATAGATATATGTAGTAAAACATCTTAAGTATATTTACACACCCACAATCCAAGCAGACAAAGAGCAAGGACCCAAAGTGTTACATTCCATACCCCTCTACAATAGTTGAACATAATGATCCCACCTATGGATGCTTCTTAGAAACTTTGCTATTGCTGTATAGACATGGACAGCATTGGTTTTTACAGATAAACAGAAATGAAACAATTTATATGGCATCTGTCATGTTTAGATTCATTAAAATGATAACACTGGAATTGTTTGTTCAAGTGATTAATTAAATTAAATTAAGACATGCTTTTATTTATTTATTTATTTAAAGACTTGTGCTTTATTTATTTATTTATTTATTTATTTATTTATTTATTTATTTATTTATTTTCCAGAAAAGCTTCAGAACAAATATATTGATTTAACAGGAGAAATCTTTTTGGTGGATTTGAACCGAGGCAATAATGGGTTAGGCATCAGCTTAGCTGGCAATAAGGACCGAAGCACAATGAGTGTCTATGTTGCTGGTGTCCAGCCTGGAAGTGCCGCTTTCAATGATGGTCGCATACGAGTTGGAGACGAGCTCTTAGAGGTAAGTAGTTTTGTGACATATTCATTGGCTTCTGTGTTCTATATACTCCTTACTGTATGTATACATACATACATATATATATATATATATATATATATACCAGAGTAAGCACATAAATGCGAAACAAGATGGAAAAAATAGTACTCGAATACCAGAGGTAGAGTAATATACTTTATTAAAAAGCAGAAAAAATATCACAAAAACTGTTAGTCAGTTTCACATTCCCGTTTGTCGGACAGTTTTTAGAAAAAAACTTTCTTAACCCTTTCATTACTAACCCGGCCGTAGACGGCTGAAAAAATTTTTGGTTCATAAGACTAATCCGGCCGTAGCCGGCCAAGCGTACCCATTGTTATTTAAATGTATATTTGAACCCAAATCTCGTTAGTACATTCGTTAAAACACCTGATTTCACTTTGCAAACAGTTGAGTTATTGTCTCCGACATTGTTTGGCGTGATATTTGAACTCAGTGAATTTTGGAAGATTTTTTTCCACATTTTTTGTGGCGTTAATTTTTTTCAACTTTGAAGATGGAGAAGAGTTTCATGCTATCAAGCAGTGATTCCGAATTTGAAGGTTTTTCAACAGAAGATATGGAGATATCGAAGAAAGGAATGAATGAGCTACAAAAGCACGTGGTGAACAATAATGAATCGGATATTTCTGTATCCGAAACTGAAAGCAGCGACAGCGACAGTGAGGATGATTTTTACACCAGAAAAAGATTTTTAAAATATTTTTATTAACAATTTTTCTGAGGAATCAGGGTCTACCCATAGTCTTTCTCAGGATGCGAAACCTTTAGACTTCTTTTTCATGCTTGTTTGAAATGATTACTGCGGAAACAAACCGTTACGCAGAATGTAAACAAACCGGAAAAAAAAGATAGCTTGCGGTTTCCTGCAACTGTAGATGAAATACGGGCATTTTTTGCCATAAATATTATTATGGATATTAGACAGTTACCCAGAATAACAAATTACTGGAGCGATCAGGAACCTTTTGGCGATGAATATATTTCCAGTATTATGAACGAGTACGATTCATGAAGCTGAACCAATATTTACATGTGAGAGACACTAGCAGTACCCCCCCCCCCCCCAGTATGTGGAGAACTTTGAGACAAAAATTATGCAATAGAATTGATTAAGAACCCTTTCTTTAATTATGTTCCAAATATCACATTAATATGTTGATAAATAAAAAAGTTACAGGTGTTTAATGAGACTAGTCTAAATTCATGATTATTTTAGAATTTAATTGAAACTCATGAGGGGTGTATTTTGGTCAGAAATATAGTAACGAAAGGGTTAAAGATTCTAAACAAAACTGTCTGATGAACGGAAATGTGAAACTCTGAGTAACAGTTTTTGTGATATTTTTGCTGCTTTTTAATATATATATATATAGTCTATCTGTCTGTCTTATGTCTCTCTCTCATACTCTGACATTATCTGTTGAATGCTTTGGGACAATCTTTCTCCTTGTCTTGCTCCCTCGCCATCTTCTCTCTTGTTTTTGGTGTTTCAGAGTCAGTTGGTGGTTTTATATTTTCCTCCTTGTTTTATTGTTTGTTAGTATATAATTAACTCTGTCTATGCACTTATATATTCAGTGAGAGGAGTTGGTGGGGGTCTTTTTATTGGTTTCAGAACCTCTGCACCAACACACCCATTCAGTTGCAAAATCTATTCTTGTTGTTATTGCTAAACCCCAGGGCAACCTGAATTGAAAAGTCTTGTGATCAAAGACAGTCTCTCTGTGACCATCCTACCTTTTCTTTCTTAAAGTATCTACGACTACATTATCTAATATTTTCCCTTGGTTTTAAGATGGTTGGGGTGTGATTTGAGGGGGATATGGCTGCTATTTTTTGCAGGTTAATCAACCACATCTATTTTGTCATCATCATCGTCATCATCATCAGATGTAGCTTGCTCAGAATTACTTAACTAACCCTCCACCCATCTCTTTCTTCCATTGCACCTGACAATTCCTGTTGGGATCATTCAATGTCATCTCTTAACTGACTAACAAATGTCTTCACAGGATTACACATTCAACTTTGCCTCATGCTGTCCTAGAAAGAATACCCATCACCAAAGAAAGATTGTACAAAAAGCTTCCCAATTTATCAGAAGCTATTTGCAAAAAAAGAGTCCAATTTGATGGACACTACTAGAGAAATATGTAACACCCATATTCCTTGCTGGTATTGGTTGGATGGTTTGAGAGTATCCAATGGGCCTGAGGACTGGATTGTGCTCCTGTGTCTGCTTTGGCATGGATTTTATGCCTGCATGCCCTTCCTAACACTAACCACTTTACAGCATGTACTGGGTGCTTTTTGTATGACACCAGCACTAGTGAGGTTGCTATGTAGCATACAAGAATATGGACCCCAAGATGGCAGTGGGGGGGAGAGCTACTTTATGCTAGGAGAATAAGGAGTGGAGAAGGGTTTAAATATGAAAGAACACTTTAAATTAAATAAGTCCATTTGTATCACAAACTTAGAGCTGGTCTTTGGTTGGGGGACAAAATTTTAAATTGGAATGTTCTCATGCTTATTTTCATTTTTGTTGTCACTTAGCACCAGACATTCCAACAACAAACATCCTATCTTTTGTAGAAAACAATATCTAATGTATCCTCTCTATTTATGATGGCATTGTGTAATAAAAGAGAGATTTGACTGCTATGTATAACCAAAAAACCTCATAGAGTTCCCTTGTTGGCCCATTTCTTTTATATATATTAGTCCTCCTGCTACCACTACTTTTTATTCTTCTAATATTATCATTTCTATTACTACATTTCTATAACACTTGAATAATTCTGCTTGAAATAATTACTTGGCATATGGTAATTAATTAAGCAGACTTGTTAATGATAAGAATGATTGGAAACTAAATTGTAGTCATTGTTGTTAATGACAGAAATCACAAAAGCTACTTGCAATATTTCTTTCAGCACTTTACATGCTGATTTCAAATCTCACCAAGATCAATTTTGCCTTTCATTCTTTCAAAGTCAGTAAAACAAAGTACCAATCAAGTACTAGAATTGGTAGCATCATCCAACTCCACTCTCCTTAAATCATAAGCCATTATTATTATTATTATTATTATTAGTAGTAGTAGTAGTAGTAGTAGTAGTAGTAGTAGTAGTAGTAGTAGTAGTAGTAGTAAGGCAGTGAGCTAGCAGAATCGTTAGTCCGCTAGGCAAAATGCTTAACAGTATTTTGCCTATTGCTACATTCTATGTTCAAATTCCTCCGAAGTCAACTTTGCCTTTCATCCTTTCAGGGTCGATAAAATAAGTACCAGCTGAGTACTGGGGGTCGATGTAACTGACTCATCCCCTCCTCCATGATTACTGCCCTTGTGGCAAAATTTGAAATCATCATCGTTATTATTATTTTATTTTTATAGCATGCTTTCACTTCACTACCGAGCGCAGCTCTGTGTGCCTTGGGTATGTGCTGTGGTTTGCTGCGATGCTCTTATGGTTACTGTATTGAAAGTGTTTTGCATAGGATATGTGCAATTTTCTGTATGTTATATATATTTGTAAGTCCTGGTGTTTGTGTTATGTATTTGTCTGAATATTTTTTTATCATATTCAATTATTATCATTATTATTATTATTAAAGTGGCAAGCTGGCAGCATCATTAGCATGCTAGGCAACAAGCTTAGCAATATTTCATCCATCTTTATACTCTGAGCTCAAATTCCACCAAGGTCAATTTAGCCTTTTGTCTCTTCAGGATTGATGAAATAAACACCAGTTGAGCACTGGGGTCGATGTAATCAACTATCTCCCAACCCCAAAATTTTAGGCTTTGTGCCTATAGCAGAAAGGATTATTGGCAAGCTAACAGAATTGTTAGTATGCTGGGCAAAACGCTTAGCAGCATTTCATCCATCTTCCCATTCTGAGTTCAAATTCTGCTGAGGTCAACTTTGCCATTCATCCTTTTGGAGGTCGATAAAATAAGTACCAGTTGAATACTGGAGTTGATGTATTATTAAAGCGGCAAGTTGGCAGAATCGTGAAGGACAAATTGCTAAGTGGTATTTCATCCCTCTTTACGTTCTGAGCTCAAATCTGCCAAGGTCAACTTTGCCTTTCGTCCTTCTTCTCCTACCATGGACAATACCATGTGGGTGGAATTTGGGAGTTGGAAATAATGGAAGTCAATTACAAGTGTGTGTGTATGTGTGTATAAACGCACGTACACACACACACACACACACACATATATGTATGTATGTGTACATATATACATGTCTGTATGTGTACATGTTTGTTTATACTGGCAAGAAGACATTAAGAAAATAAATACTTTAGAAACTAAGTCCCATGGGATATTTGTTCAGAATTGAATTACAGACACTCCCTTATCAGCATCAGAAAGGCTCTGAAGTGAACCACTGATCAAGCCCATCAGAATTCCATACCCAACAATATCATCATTCACCAGCCACAATGTAAAAATAAAATAAAAAATAAAGAAACAGATCAAAAACTAACCCTGGCAAAATTTGAACTGAGTGAAAAAGAGAGATTGCTGCAGTAAAACAACTCGCCCAACACTGCTGTATTGTTTGTCTCCAATTCCAGTTTCTGAAAGAAATATTAAAGATGGTAATGGCATACACTGTATAATATAATCCTTGCAAAGTAACTGTTTGTGACAGATAAAGCTGGTAGGATTAAAATTCTTTTGATGGCATGCAAACAACCACAAGACATTTTTTTTAGAAATTTTTTTTTTGTGGTATTTTTCTTTTTTTTTATCCACACGAGTTCTAAAATAACATTCATTTATTCCATTAGCCTGTTTGAGTTATAATATTTTGTTGTTATTATTGTTTGCTGGTCAGACAAAATGCTTAGCAGTATACCTTCTGGCTTTTTACATTCTGAGTTCAAATACCACCTACATCAATTTTACCTTTCATCTTTTTAGGGATTGATGAAATGAGTATCTTTCAAGTACTGGGGTTGATGTAACTGACTTGCCCTTCCCTCAAAATTGCTGGCCTTATGCCAACAATTGGAAAGAATTATTATTATTATTATTATTTTATGTTTGACTTTTGTTTTGCATTTGTACAAGTTGGATCCAAGTCTCACCTAGAGACCTCAAGAGACAACAAGTTAGAAGTTCATGTAGGTGTTATGCCTAGGGTACCATATATTTGGATTTGTACAGTTTTGTTCAAGTGAATGTTTAAGAAACCATAAGAAAATTATGTTTGCTTTAAAATTTGAGATCACATAGACAGTATTTTACGTAGGATATGGGCAGTTCCCATGAGCACTATCTTTTGGACTTCAGCCATTTTGGGGTTTCCTGGTATCTGAGCTAGGTAGTAATCAGCCCGTTTCGCTGTCATTCCCAGGGCACCTATGACAATAGGTATTGTTTTCGTCTTCAGATTCCACATTTTGCTAATTTCTATTTCAAGATCTTTATATTTGCTCAGTTTTTGGTAGGTCTTGACAGATACGTTTATATCAATTGGGACAGTCATATCAATGAGGAGGCATGATTTTTGTCTGAAGTCTTTCAGTATGATGTCTGGCCTATTTGCGTCTATCTTTCTGTCAGTTTGAATGGTGAAGTTCCAGAGGAGTGCAATGTGATCATTTTCAAGTACTGGGGGTGGTTTGTGTTCCCACCAGTTTTTATCATGGGGCAAGTCCAGGTTTTTGCATATTACCCAGTGAATATATTGTGCAGCTCTATCATGCCTGTTGAGATACTCTGTAGGCGCAAGCAGACTGCACATGGAGACAACATGATCGATGGTCTCATTTTGTTGTTGGCATATACGACATAATGGGGAGCTGCCGTTCTTTAATATGTTGGCCTGGTAGTTCTTTGTAGGTAGGCATTGATCTTGGGCTGCTATGATAAACCCCTCTGTTTCTGATTTCAATCCAGAGGCCATTAACCATTGGTGGGTAAGGGCTTTGTCAATATCTGCATTATTCGCTCTCTTTGGGTATTTGCCATTGAGAGGTTTTCCATGCCATTTTTCAGTCATAATAGCTAAGGCAGCAATTTTAGCACGGGTTTTCAAGCGCTTAGCTTTTTCTGTAGGTGTTTCTAGTTCGTCTAATTCTTGAATTTGTTGCAATTGGAATTCACTTAGATATTCCTTTGCCTGTTTTGTTACTGAGTAAGATGCTTTCTTGCTTTCATATTTTAAGACAAGTTTTAGCATCCAGTCCTCAGAGTTTTTCATATAGGTGTCTAGGCCAATTGTGGCTACCTTCATTGATAATGCCAGCTGTAGTAGTCCTCGACCTCCCTCTTTTCTTGGCAGATAAAGACGTTCTATATCTGCCTTAGGGTGGTGCATTCTATGCATTGTCAACAGTTTTCGTATTTTTCTGTCAACATTACATATTTCAGTAATTGACCAGTTAACGATGTTGAAACTGTAAGTCACGACTGGTATGGCTAGAGCATTGATCGCTTCGATCCTGTTTCTCGCGTTCAGCTCTGTCTTCAGTATTGCTCTCACCCTGCGATAACATTCTCTTCTGATCCTTTCCCTCATCACTGAGTGCTTGATATTGTCCCCTTCAATTACCCCTAGGTATTTGTAGCTCTCCGCTGGTTCTAACTCTTTTATGACATTTTGCTGGTCAAGGTTCACATTAGATGTATTTGTCATTTTTCCTTTGATAAAGATAGCTTTTGCACATTTATCAAGGCCAAATTGCATCCTGATGTCATCACTGAATTGTTTAACAATCGCTAGTAGGCCTTTGAGTTGTTGGTCATTTTTTGCAAAGAGCTTTAAATCATCCATGTAAATGAGATGATTTATATTTTTATCAAATATTTTATAACCATACTGTGCATCATTGAGCAATTTTGAGAGCGGTATTAGGGCTAGACAGAAGAGGAGTGGTGATAGTGAGTCACCCTGGAAAATGCCACATGAAATTCTTACATCTCCAGCATTTAGAGATTCATTGTCATTGTTCAACATCAGTGTGGTTCTCCATGATCTCATACTTACAGATAAAAAGTTTCGCAGAGTAGGAGCTATTTTATATATTTCCAGACATTTCCTAATCCAGCTATGTGGTAGGCTATCAAAGGCCTTTTTATAATCTATCCAGGCTATTGACAAGTTTTTGTGTCGCTTGTGACAATCTTCTAAGATCATCTTATTGATGAGTAGCTGATCTTTACAACCATAAGATCCACGTTTACATCCCTTTTGCTCATTAGGGAATATGCTACTTTCTATTAAAAAACTATAGGTGTACTCGGTTAGGACAGATGTTAGCGTCTTATACATTGTTGTTAAGCAGGTTATGGGGCGATAATTTTTTGGTTCGTTTGTTTCCTCATTTTTTGGAAGCAGGAATGTTAAACCATTAACTAGCCAAGAGGGCATCAAACTAGGATTTTGCAAAACATCGTTGTAAAGTTTTGTTAGCAGTTCATGGCTTTCTGGGAAGGCATTCAACCAGAAGTTAGGAATTTTATCCTTTCCTGGAGACTTCCATTTGCTTGACCTCCTGAGAGCAGATCTTATATCTTCTACCCTGACCCCCTCCCACTTTTGCTCCTCTAAGGAGTCTAGGTCTGTAGCTATTCTATCAATCCAAGGGGCCTTTTCATTGTGTGTTTTATCTTCTGCCCAGATTTTATTCCAAAATTCTTGCACTTCTTCTTTTGATGGGACAGACTTTATTGTTACTGGTGTTTTCCCTATCTTCCTGTAGAAATTTTTGGGGTTATTTTTGAACATGTTATTATCTCGGAAGAATTTAACACGCTTTTCATACCTTGCTATGCGGGCAGCTTTAGCACATACCTTTTGCTTGATGGTTTCTATGGTGGCATCAATGTCAACTATGGTTTTCATGTTATATTTTTTCTTTAGTTTTTGGGTCTTTGTAGGTTTGATACTCTTGTCAAATTTAAGGTTTTTCAAACATTCTATGTCAGATCTAAGCAGCTTAATTTGGTGTTGAATGCGTTCTTGCCAAGAAGGCTTTTTGTGGGAGTGTTGTCTTTTTCTAATCTTTTCACCACATAGAATCGTTGAGATTCTTGCGGATGCATAGTACAGGTGGTTGAGATCTGTAATATCAACATCATTAGCTGAAATTATATCCTTAAGTGCAAGGCGGATTTTACCAATTATTTTCAGGTTTTGGTTAGAATTGCGAATTTTGGGGAGAGTGTCGCGTTCATTCATACTAGTTTCTTTAATTTTCAGCCATTCAATCATGATTTGATTTTTTAGATCATGTAGTTCTGTTGTGTCGATTTCTGTATGACTTCCTTCATCTATTTGATTTTCACCTGCCTTAGTGTTTATGGTTGGTTCAGAGAGTATTTTATTTTGCCTATCAGTTACCTTAACTCTTTCAATTATTACTGTATTTTCATCAGCCTTGGGCTGGTTTATAATTATTTCCTCTGTAGTATCTTCTTTAGCTGCAGTTTCATTCTTTTTATCCTTTACTGCTTGCTTAATTTGGTCAATCTCTATTTCAGTTAGTAATTTTTTTTTTATAATGTTTCTTCTGACGTTGGCAAGTTTATTACTGTCTATGTAGGGTCTTACTGCAAGGTGTTTCTGTCTCCAGTTTAAGTAGGTTTGTACAGTATTAGATTTATCTGTAGGGAAATATATGGCACGGTAGAAGGCTCTAAGAACTTCTTTATTATCTTCCCTAGACCATTTTTCATTCTTTATCTTTTGGTTATTTGATGACGAGCATGGATGGCCATCTGTTGGAATATTCCGGTTGTGGGGTACTTCCAGCTCCTGTGTGTCGGGAAGATTTGAACCAGTAGCAGATTTCTCGTCTCGGATCTGGTTCATTATCCGAGTAAGTGGTCCTTTATAATCCGGTCTATGACCATTGCGGTTTATATTTTGTTTTATTAACAGTGAGGCATAACAAGCTTCGACGTTGACGCTAGGGGACGGATCTGTCTGTTTAGGGTAAGTTTTTTGAGACAACACCGTCTCCGAGCTTTCGTGACGTAGCTTCTTAAGGCTAGCAGATCTATTTCGAGTGAGTGGCCCTTTGTGATTCGGTCGATAACCACTCTGGTTTGTGATCTGCCTTGTTATCATTGAGGCATGACGAGCTTTGGCGTTGACATTCGGGGACGGATTTGTCTGTTTAGGGTCAGTTTTTTGAGACAACACCGTCACCGAGTTCTCAGCATGTAAACATTGCTCGTAGCGTAGTTTTTTAAGGCTAGCAGATCGGTATTCATCTGTATTTTTTTTGTTGATAGATTTATCTCCAGGCATAGTGTATTTTTGTGTGTGTGTGGCGTTTTAAACTTATGAATGGTTCACTGTCTGTATTTGTTCACAAAATGAAAATAAACAAAGAAGAAAGAAAAAAAGTTTTGGTTTTGCTTCGTTTGTGATATGTGTTTTCGTATCCGTAAGTGTGTCCTGTGATTTTTACGTAGTTCTGTAAACATTAAGATGCATGTGTAGTTCTATGGGTATCAAAACGTATATATCATTGTGTACACGTTCAAGTGTATGCGTAATTATTCAACATATGTACTTACTATTTTGTTCCATTTCTTTTTTTTTTTATAGTTTGTAAACTTTCCGGTGTTGGTTTTGCGTGTGTGATCGCACGTGTTTCATTGAGACATCGTGCATAGGAGGTCCTGTGCTTTGTATTGCAGTGAAATTTCATTTTTTAAGAATAAAAATATTCTTAAAAAAATTATCTTCGTTAAAAGACCGCTTCCTTCAAATCTTCCACCGGTTCTTTTGGCTAATTCCATCGATGTTATTGGATTAGATATGTTTTTGTATAGGGAGCCCGGTGTAGCACATCCATGTTGTTATTCAGCCCGGTGCTCTGTTCTTCAAGGGTGTTGAACTCACAATCTAGTGAACATGATTTCAATTCCTAGACTGGGTGTGTATTGTGTTCTTGAGCAAAACACTTCATTTCACATTGCCCTGCAATCACTTTGACACCTGACACATGGTACACAGTGCCTCTGTTCAGACAATGTTGATTTGATGGAGAGAGTGAGCTGATGTTCAACACATACATTTCATCACTATAAACAAATCATTTGTGCAGATCGTTCAGCAAAAGCTGAACACCTCTATGTCACCTTCAACAAGAGAGTCTATCATAATCATTATCATTAGTAGTAGTAAGGTAAAGGCGGTGAGCTGGCAGAATTGATAGCATGCCAGGTGAAATGTTTAGCAGTATTTCATCTGTCTTCACATTCTGAGTTCAAATGCTGCTGGGGTCAAACTTGGCCTTTCATCCTTTCAGAGGTCAATAAATTAAATACCTGTTATGGACTGGTGTTGATGTAATCGACTGGTTCCCTCCCCCAAAATTTCAGTCCTTGTGCCTATAGTAGAAAGGGTTATTATTAGTAAGGTGGCAACCTGGCAAAATCATTAGCATGCCAGGCAGAATGCTTAGTAGTATTTCATCCATCTTTACGTTCTGAGTTCAAATACTGCTGTGGTCAGCTTTTCCTTTCATCCTTTTGGGATTGATTAAATAAGTACCAGTTGAGTACTGGGTTCAACGTAATTGATTTACTCCTTTCCCTGAAAAAAACCATTATTATTATTATGAGCTTTTCTTCTTTTCACAGTTTTGTTTTCATTTCTTGCTGAGTGTCTTCCCAACACCTAGGGCAAAGAAACTCACTGTATACATTGTTAAGCCATTAAATTAAACATGCTAGATTGTTCATTTACAAAATCAAATGAATCTATGCAAACGAAAAAGAAAAGGAAACATTTTTACATGAGTAGTAATCATTCTCAAATAATTTTCAGTTCTTTTTTGGTCATTCCAAGTTCTACAATCACTGGTATTGTAACCACCTTGAGATGCCACAGTTTTCTGATTATTATTATTACACACATGTTGATACTATTTTACAGCGACTCCAGTGTTTCACTGGTACTTAGTTTATCGACCCAGAAAGGATGAAAGGCAAAGTTGACCTCAGAGGAATTTGAACTCAGAACAGGCAGACAGACGAAGTGCCACAAAGCATTTCGCCTAGTGTGCTAACGATTCTGCCAGCTTGCTACCTTATTACACACACAAGATCTAAGTTGGCCTGGAACTGTAGTAGAAGTCACTAACCCAAAGTGCTGTGCAATGAGATTGAACCTAGAACTACCTGGTTATGAAGTACACTTCTTGGCCCACAACCACTCCCATACTTTTGTAAAATAGTAATAATAATAATTCTTTCTACCATAGACACAAGGCCTGAAATTTGTGGGGAGGGAACCAGTTGATTACATTGATTCCAGTGTTTCACTGGTACT
>NC_142950.1:19921660-19991660 GCF_046866305.1 Octopus bimaculoides | reverse complement strand
CACCACCACAACTACAACAACAACTGTCATCACCATCACAACCACCACCACTAAAGCAACACCTACCACAGCCACCACCATCAACAAAACAGCATTAACAAACAATCCTTTGCTATGCTTTTTTCTTCCCTCAGTTTCTTCTTTTCTTACCTTCTCCCCTTTCTTTCTTTCATTCTCTCTCTCTTCTATCTTGTCTGGCAAGTAGAAATAAAATGCTGGTCTTTTTGGAGGTTTTTTTTTTTTTTTTTTGCTTTTGTTACATTTTGTTTTTTTTTCTGTTTCTCTTCAAAACCTCATTTTTTTTTTACATTTGTTTCTCTGCAACAGTAAGAATTTGATTCTGTTCTTAGAGGAAAAGAACAGATTAATTCTTTAATCTTTTCCAATGGTGATCATTCTGGAGAGATGAAGTCTCAAGCACTAAACTTTGTCTCTCTATTTCATTGTTACTTCATACGTAGACATATTGATGCTGGCTCTCTCTCTCTCTCTCTCTCTCTCTCTCTCTCTCCCTCCCTCTCTCCCTCTCTCTCCCTCCCTCTCCCTCCCCCCTCTCTCTCTCTCCATATATCTATATAAAACTCATAATTTATTTTATACCATATATTCTTCACTATGTATGTCTGTAAGTGTGTATACATGTGTGGGGATATATATATATATAGTCAAGAAAATCTCTAAGAGATGAAAGAAGTATTCATACTAACAAGTAGTGTTTAATGCCACTTAAACACTGCTCTTCCCTAGGAAGTGATGATACTGTTATTTTAACTCCTGGAGGACACCTCCTCCAGCTGGTTATGGCAGTGCACTCTGCACTCAATATATATTGCAAGTGAGGAGGGAACTCCCTACTATTTTATCCCTGAGACCATCAGGTCATACTGTTTCGACCTTCTTATGATCCTCCTTGGTGATGGATACTCATCCACTAAACATAGCAGTAGTTCACTCCAGCTCGCAATACATGTATATGTATAATAATAATGAAATTATTGTATATAGTGCTTGGGTGCACTACAACTCATCAAAGGTGCACATACAGTTGATAGAATTATGTACGAAAGTCAGGAAAGTGAACAGTGTATGAGCCATGATATACATGTCTGCATGCGTATGGAGGGGAGGATATCAGGTGTAGTGTTGGTGAATTTCAAGAAGCATGGAGGTTTTAAAGGATGCAATGTCTCGGCAACTTACAACTGATGCAGGTAGTTTGTTCCATGCTTCAGCAACTCTGAGTATGAAAAACTTTTTCTGAAAGTCGTGGGAGCTGTGCTGTTTGTAAGAATGCCCACGTGTGTTAAACACATGGAGCTCAAAAAGGTGCTCAAGGTGGTTGTTGTGCCCTCTTGAAGGATCTTGTCTTTCAAGGGCCATAGTATACAGAGCCACCTTTACACCATCCAATGGCATTACTTAGCACTATATGGATATGCACTCATTCAGATCCAGGGACAGAGATGGTTAATAATTTTGTGGGAGTTTACTAAGTCAGTTGTCAGACATCAGAGCTTCAATGTATCTATTCCCAGGGAAGCAAGGCATTCACAGTATATGTACAAGAGTTACAGAATGGAGTATGGGAAATCTGGGCTACATGTTTCATAGTGAGTGGAACCTCAGATGTGATAAAATCCAAGTGAGGTGTATACTGCTGGCTACTCTTCAGGCCAAAGGTATCTTGATTAGATTAAAGGCTACATTGTTGTAAGGAGGTGCATGTTGACACAAAGATTCAATCAGAATGTGTGGTGGGCATAGTATACGACGAATATATAAATGAGGGGAAAAATAAGTAATAGAAGAAGGGAAGAAAGAAGAGAAAGAAAGAAAAATGAATATATATATATATATAATGGCCATTCACTCATGACCAAGGAAGACCATTGCTGACCCTCAGGAACATAGTGCGCTCTAGGACTAACTTATATTTTACATTTGTGGCTTCATTGGTGGCTAATGGGCTCTGCTCTTGACAAGCATACATAACTGCAAACATTGCAGATGAAGCTTTCCCCATTCACTACACCAGCAGTGGACTTTTGAGCAGCACGCTTAAAATATTCATGCTCAAAAGAGTCAACCCCCTCCTTAACCTGCTTCCTCCATGATGGCATGGATTAACTTCTAATTAAAGCTAGTTTTATAGTTTTACACACTTAGGTCTCTTATACGTCATCCAGGATTAATATCCCTATACCAACATATCCAAGTTTAAATCCCACCTCCCACACATAACTAAATTACATAATATATTTATTACTCTCTCTCTCCTTAATATAACCTTCTCACCCCCTTTAATAATACCAGTCCTTTCAGCTATGAACCTAATTTAGAATACATAGGGCATAAGTATCCAATCTCCTACAATTACCACCATCACCCCTAAGTGAGCCTGTACCTGCCACCTCAGCAATGGCTTTATTTGCAACTAACTTTACTTTCTACCCCATGTGTTAGCTTGTTTAACTTAACTTAATTTCATACTGGGCCTAATTTTAAGTCAGAATACGGGTCTACTTCCATTTATTGATGACCCCCACCCCATTAGATTTACACATTTCAGAACCCTCCACCCCGTATAACATAATTTAACAACTTAATATTAACTTCACACCTCTTTAGATTGTATTTGTTTGTACTTTGTACTGCAGTAGGTGCTTTCCTCTGAACTATTATTGCCCTTAGGCATATTTTTGTATGAATGGAAGTGTAATTTGCGGTAGGCCCCATATGTATGCACCCAAGCAAGGGTTGATATATCAACAAGGTTAGTAATATTAACAATATAATAATAATAATATATATTAAGTATGATTGAGCAAACTGTAGTAGGACCCTGTATCTGTAACTATAATAGTAATTAGCATCATTGTAATCATTTAGTTAATTTGGGGATTTGTACTTGCACCTTTTCATGGGACCATTAGGATGAATGTCTTTAGGAATGTTTAGACAATTACTGTTTGTTTAGTAAGACCACCACTTGAGTACTGTGGTTGTTATTTCAGAAGATAGACTTAATATTATATTTCTCTAATGGAAGGTCACTGCCCTAGCCCTTACCTCCCCTTAACGATAATCTACCCTTAACTGTAGTTCCACTTTTACCCCCTCCCTAATCCCTTCCCTGCTAATTAACTTCCTTTCTTTATCTACTAACCTTTCACTCCTAATTTATAGCTTTTGTCCAATCTTCCCCCCCCCCAACTGCCTTAACCCAAAATGGTCCAAATAGGGACCTCTCTAGGTTTTAATGACTCTGTGGTCAATGTTCTTTCCTTCGTATGGTGCTTGTTTATATATTTGGTTGTTTTATTTATAATGTCCCAAGCGGTCTTGGGCCACTTATAATGTATATTAATTTTCCATACTTTTACTTTTTATTAACATCCACCCATATAATGGTCTTAATAGCTTGCCCTTTGTTTTTAAATTTAACTGATCAATTATATTGAGAGCTGGACTTTGGTTACAGACAATAGATGTTTGGTCTTTACAATATATTAGTAAGTAAATAAATTTAATTAATTGATGGGCATTTCATTTGTATAAAATATTAATTAGTATTATTAACATAATCTTAAGAACTAATTATGGTTACTTCTAAAAGTTATGGCACTATCAATCCCCCTTTTCCTAGACTTATTGGCGTATCCTGTTATGGTAAAGTATTTATTTTACATTTTTTATTATTTATACACCCTGTTACCCCTAAAGATAGATTAACCTACTAATTAATATTTCAAGTTAAGTCATTTACTCAACGTTCTGAAACGTTACACTGCAAAATGGTATGATTTAAATATATTAAGCCTTCATTCCTCTTCTCGAGGCTCTTCCTCTTTTCTTTTCTTTTATGTATTTTTCTTCACTCTGATGAAGCTCTATGTTCCAGATCGGATGTGTTAGAAAATATGACAAACATTATTCTCAGAATTTTCAATGGCAACACTGTAGGACATTGGAAGCAGAAACGGCTGTTAGATGGGATAAAGTTTTGTATTAAAAAATAATAATTGATGTTTGTCAATAATAGTCAATGTTAGTTGATCAAGATTCCTCCATTTCCTGCCTGATTTTAATTTGATTCCTGATAAACTCTTGTTTATCTTTGTTCATTACCTTTATCGTATGAGCATAATACCCTTGCATTGAATAAATTTACACTTCAGTATTTCAAGATATTTTTATGTAATTTTGGTAAGCATATCTGTTAAAATGAGATGTCAGTGTTATTTTCATTTTTGTGTAATTTAGACGGCAGTTTATTCACCGCACCCTGTGTACACACACACATATACACATCCATATGTTTGTGTGTGTGAGTATCTACACACACCCACATACACAAAGAAAGACAAACACACAATCACATTGTATTTCACACATTAGCAACGTTAAATTTTGATTAACAAAGAGTGAAAAAAAATTATATTTGTCTATACTTTGTTGTCTAAGAGAGTTGAGTGAGTAAATGTGTTTGTTGTGAGTGAGAGAGACAGACAGGAAGAATGTGTGAAAGTGAGACAGTGAGAAAAAAGAGAGCTGGATAAATAAAGAGAAAGAGAGAACTTAGAGAAAATTAAGAGAAAGGAAAACAGAGGCATTGGCATCATAGACTGATGTTTCTATATTTCACCCTAACACCTCTACTCCACTACCACTCCATTACAACTGTAGTCATTCAACGTCTCTTTTCTTGAACCCTCCCAGTTGTACTCTTGGGGAACCTCAAACTATGGATATTTTTCTTCATGCATTATTTTAGAATGATTCTGGAGTCATGTGCAAAATTTGGAAAAGATTTAGTCTCAATCAATAATATTGTTTCCAAACTAATTAATAAACATTGACACTTATCGATTATATTGTCATTGTATGTTGTTTTCTTATTTATTTAATTTATTTTCTCTTTTTGCAGGTGAATGGACAAGTTCTCTATGGCAGGAGTCACTTAAACGCTTCAGCTATCATTAAAGGGTTAACACAACCTGTACTAAAAGTGGTCTTATTAAGGTATTTTTGATTAAAACTTTTTCATCTTGTAATTTTTTTTCTACATCGTTCCAATGTTCTATGCATCACTAATGACAGGCTTTTAATTAGATTTTTCTATTTCAAGTGCTTAAAGAAAAGGAAATAAAAGAGGAGAAAAATTGTTACTTGACGGACTCTAACAAGCTAATTAAGAATTTTGTAAGACTTTCCAGACAGTCTTAATCTTCTTTTATTAGCTTCAGTACCTGATTGATAGAATCATTAGAGCATTGGCCAGCATGCCCTTTGGTATTTACTCACACATCTTTGTGTTCTATATTCAATTCCTATCAAGGTCAACCTTTCCTTTTATGTTTCTGGTGGAGAAGTGGGAAGTTTATAAAATATATAACCAGTCAAATTATTGAGTTAACCCTTTGGAATTCAGATTACTCTGTCATGTGTAACGTTTATTTGTTCATATCATTTTGAATTAATCATGCATATAGGTGCAAGTGTGGCTGTGTAGTAAGAAGCTTGCTTCCCAACCACATGGTTCTGGGTTCAATCCTACTGTGTGGCACCTTGGGCAAGTGTCTACTATAGCCTTGGACCAATCAAAGCCTTGTGAGTGGATTTCGTAGATAGAAACTGAAAGAACCTCATATGTGTGTGTGTGTCTTTGCGTCTATGTTTATCCCCCACCAGTGTCGGTGTGTTTACATCCTCATAACTTAGTGGTTCTGCAAAAGAGACCAATAGAATAGGTACCAGGCTTTAAAAAAAGTACTGGGGTCGATTCATTCAACTAAAAATTCTTCAAGGAGGTGTCCCAGCATGGCTACAGTCTAATGACCGAAACAAGTAAAAGATAGAAGATATATCATAGCTTTTGCTGATGTGATTGTATATTATTAGAAAGAGATTATAGGGTAGGTTTGCAAGGTTATGTCTGGCCAGTTTGAGCATAAAACAAAATATTTGTGCCAGATATGGCTGGTTTAAATGCTAAAGGATTAATATGAAAATCTCTTAATAAAAAAGATTGAAGACAAACAGTCATGTCTTTGATAATATAACCTGTTTGAAAGGAAATTATTTGGCTATTTTAACACTTGCATGCACACACACACACATATAAATGTTTGTTTTTATGTTCAGTTATAATAAAAGCAATTTTACTTTAATCTTTACTTTTGTAGAGTACAAATTTATTACAAGAATGTTGTTGAGAGTGACTTTGAAGTTTCAGCCAGCTAAGCCATCATCAGACTGCTGACAGCTTAGCTGGTTGAAACTTCAAAATGACTGTCAACAACATTCTCATAATAGTGTGTGTATATATATATATACATAATGGCACAAAGCAACAAAGCAGGAGAAATAGAATTAAATCAGCAGAAGGAGACTACACACATCATTTATGTATACATACATACATACATACATACATACATACATACATACATACATACAAACAAACAAACAAACAAACAAACAAACAAACAAACAAACAATCAATCAATCAATCAAAATAAGCAACAAGGGTATCCAGAGGTAATGCAGTACGATCGTTTCATGCAACTCCATTTAATTGAACAATGCAATCATTATATCAACTTAAAATGCAGCGCAATCCTCAGCTGCACAAAGACATAGAATTTGATTAAATTAAAACAGATGCACACATTAGTATAATTATGCGTAAAATTTCCAAGAAGTTAAGGAGATAGACAAAGAACATGCTGCCTTCACTCCAGCACAGAAGCTACTAAGGTATCAAGAAGATATACATTGTTACAGACCCTGCTTTACACTGATTTTTTGTTTTTATGGGGTCAGTTTTTAATTTATAGACTTGTTTATCAAATCCTTGTATATCTAAGTCTGAGAGAACAAAGGGGCAGTGTCTGTTAGGGGTAGGGCTGAGGGAGCAGACAGAAATCATAGTTGGTATAGTCATAAAAATCAAGTTTCATTGGAAGCAATATCATTGTGTGGTTGGCGTTAGGAAGGGCATCCAGCTGTAGAAACTCTGCCAAATTTAGATTGGAGCCTGGTGTTGCCATCCGGTCTCACCAGTCCTCAGTCAAATCGTCCAACCCATGCTAGCATGGAAAGCGGACGTTAAACGATGATGATGATGATGATGATGATATATATATATATATATATATATATATATATATTTCAAGAGAGCAAGGCAAATGCAGTATGGGCAAATGTTTAAGTTTGTTTTGCTATGATGAAATCCCAGTTTTCATTCTATTGCGTAGCATTTTGAGTAAGTATCACTTTCTATAACCTCGTGTTCACCTATGGGTGTAAATGAAATTAGATACACAGAAACTATGTAGAAGCCCATCAGTTGAATTGTACTTTTGAGTCAAAAGGTTCAACTTTGTCACACCAACTCTATCTGTGAATTACATTAAGGGTACACTTGGGTGTGGAACACTCATCCACTTTACACACTAATTCAGTGAGTTTAGTAGTATAGCTGATTGAACAACTGAACACACATCATCAAAAATACCGTCCAAGATCCATTTATATATACCCCTCTATCATAACTTTCATATCCCTCAATACTATACCTCACTCAGTTTAGGAATCTTGTCTTGTGGGTACTTGGTGCTGGTGTCACAACAAAATCACCCACTACATTATCTGAAGTAGTTGCATTAGGAGGATCATCCAGCTACGGAAACTGTGCTGAAGCAGACATTAGAGTTCAGTGCAGCCTCTGGTTCATCATTTGAACTGCCAAAACCAATGCATGGAAAAAGAGACATCAAATGATGATTGCACACACACACACACACACACACACACACACACACACACACACACACACACACACACACACACACACACACACATGTGCACATACATATGTTACATACATACATACATATAAATTGTTTGTTTTTTTTAGTTTTTTTTTTACACAAAAACATGAAAATACTCAATATAAAAGTATTTGAAATATCTGTTTTTAATATGTAAGGTGAACAATGTTCCATATTTATCATCCAAGGGTTCATTCACTAAACCTTTCAGTTGACTCTACATAGTAACAGTAGATTTAGAAGAAAATAAGTTAAATGAAGCAAAGGTTTTGTTGAGTAAACTTCTTTATTTTTTCTTCACTGTAGCCATCATCAGAGTTTTCAGTCAGCATTGTATTTAAGACATATATATATATATATATATATATATATATATATATTTATACTTCAGTGGATTGAGAGAAGAATTGAAAGAAACCTTGGTTCTGATATGTGATCCTGGTTGTTTAGTTGTAGTTAATGTTTTAAGGCTTAAGGGAATAACATCTTTGCAGGACCCCAGAGACTAGCGCTGTGAATAGAGGAGGAATTCAGATCAGAAATCTGATCCAAATGCTTGCAACAGAGTAGACTCTACTAAAGGCACCCAACAGCATGGTGGTGCTGGTGGTGGTGACAGCAATGTCAAAAATCAGTGACAGATTTAGAGTCCCACCCATAAAAATTAGGTAGATGGAATAACATTTGTAGCCAAACATATGATGAATATGTAATATGAAAACTACAACCGTCACTCCCAAGTGAGTATGACATGGTACCATGTGCCATGTTTTTGTTGATTGATTTAGGTGTCTGTGGAGTAATGAGCAGGCAGACATAGACATATTCTTGACTTAGCCACAAGTGGCATATCTAGGGGGTGACAACTGGATGGAGAAAGGGCTGCACCACCACATGACTGGTACTTATTTACAGCTGAGTGGACTGGAGCAACATAAAATGAAGCACCTTGCTTAAGAAAGCAATGCACTGCCTAGACCAGGGATTGAACTTATGACCTCATGATTATGAGCCAAACCCTAATAACCTGGCTACATGCTTTCACATATCTTGCCCCAATTGCACATAGACATAAAAAGTTCACTTCACAGCTTAGTAATGGCTTCCATCCTAGTGGACTGCACTTTAACCACTTTAACATTTAAAGGGGTAATATCAAGCCAACATTTTCTATGTTTTATGTTTAACTCCTCCAGATTTGGCCTCTTACCCTTACCCTACAATACCTTTCTAAAAATAAAACAATTGCATCAAAATCTTGAAGCTACAAGATAATGCATAATTAATTCAAAACCATGTGAATGTATAAGTATGACGTTTGACAAAGAAATCTGGTTGCTAAAGGGTTAAGTGCCATGGCAGCCTTGTGATTGAAATTTGTGGAAAGGAAATGGTATGAAAGCATGTGTATTTTGACTGTGCATATAATCTTCCATGTATCTTGAGATTGTCAGCATCTGAACCAAAATGGTTACATTTTTCGTAAGCAAATATGTCCCATAACTTGGTGGTTGTCATTATGTGTAAAAGGCTAATGGAATAAAATACCATTTTTGAGAAACAAATAAGATTCTTTAGGAGAAGATCATTTTTAGAATGTTGTTTCAAAAATTCTTGAAAACCCTATGACTTATTGAGCTGGGAGAATCATTAGAGTGTTGAAGAAAATGCTTAGTAGCATTTCTCCCAGCACTTGACATTCTGAGTTCAAATTCCTCTGAGGTTAACTTTGCCTTTCATCTTTTGGTATCAATAAAATAAGTACCAGTTAAGCACTGGGAATCAATGTAATAGATCCCCTCCATCTAAAACTGTTGGCCTTCTGCCAAAATTAGAAACATTTCTTATCATTAGTAAAGTAAATACCAGTGAAACATTGGAGTCGATGTAATCGACTAATCCCCTCCTACAAAATTTCATGCCTTGTGCCAATAGTAGAAAGGATTATTATTATTGTTATGGCTGTGAACTGGTGGAATTGTTAGCATGCCAGGCATTTCATAGTGGCATTTCATTTATCTTTGTGTTCTGAGTTCAAATTGCACCATAGTCAACTTTCCTATTTCTTTATTGCCCACAAGGGGCTAAACATAGAGGGGACAAACAAGGACAGACAAAGGGATTAAGTCGATTACATCGACCCCAGTGCATAACTGGTACTTAATTTATCGAGCCCGAAAGGATGAAAGGCAAAGTCGACCTCAGCGGAATTTGAACTCAAAACGTAACGGCAGATGAAATACTGCTAAGCATTTCGCCCGGCGTGCTAATGTTTCTGCCAGCTCGCCGCCTTTTATAGTCAACTTTCTTTTAATCATTTTAGGGGTCGCACTAGAGTTGAAGTAATCAACTTCCCTTGCTCTCAAATTTGCTGGCCTTGTACCAAATTTAGAAAGAATTATTATTCGTAGAGAGTTAAATTGGCAGAATCATTAGAGTGTTGGAAAAAAATGTTTTGCAGTATTCGTTTTGGCTCTTTGTTTTCAGTTCAAATCCTACCATTGTCAGCTTTGTCCTTCGGTCTGTTGACGTTGATAAAATAAAATACTAGTTTAGTACTTGTGATTCATGATATTGACTAACCTCCTCCTCTCTCAGAATTACATGTGTTGTCCCTATGTTAGAAATGGTTAGTATTAGTATTAAGATAATAGACTAGCAGAATTGTTAGAACATCAACCAAAATGGTTTGTGGTACTTCTTCCAGTTGTATACAGTTCAAATCTCACCAAGGTCACCTTTTCCTTTCATTCATCTTGGGTCATTAAAATAAAGTACTTGGCAAGTACTGGGGTCAATATAATTGACAAGCACTCTCCCTTTTAAAATTGTTGGCCTTGATACCTAACTCAGAAACTATTTACCATTATTATTATCATCAATATTATTATTATTGTTGTTATCTAATCAGCAAGCTGGCAGAATCATTGGCAGACCAGGCAAAATGCTTAGCAACATTACGTCCATCTTTACGTTCTAAGTTCAAATTCCATTGAGGTCGACATTGCCTTTCATCTTTTCAGGGTCGATAAATTAAGTAGTGAAACACTGTGGTCAATGTAATCGACTAGTCCTTTCCCCACAAATTTCAGGCCTTGTGTCATTAGTAGACAGGATTATTATTATTATTATTATTATTGTTGTTATTCTACAGAATATTGATCTATTATTCTATTCAGTGTGTCTTTTGAGTAGAGTAAAAGGTGGGGATGGAGAGGAGGAGGGGGATAAAGTAAAAGTGGTTTGTGATTTATAGATCTGTTTCAAGTTGGTTAGTTTGGTTGTTGTTGTTGTTGTTGTTGTTACCAAAACAAATCTTGGACTTCCACATAGATGTCCCTTGTTATTTTTACTTCTCTTTCACTCTGTCCCTCCTTCTCTCCCTGTTTCACTCTGTCCCTCCTTCTCTCCCTGTTTCACTCTGTCCCTCCTTCTCTCCCTGTTTCACTCTCTCCCCTTCTTTGTATATCCCTTTCTTCTTCTCTCTTCCTATGCTCCTTCTCTGTCTTTCTCCCCCACCCCAGCTCTTATCTCTATTTTCTCAGTCTTCTTCATCTCTTTTTCTCCCTCTCTCACTGTCTTCCCTTCTCTCTCTCTTTCTCTTTATGTTTATTTCCCTCTACACTTATCATTTTCACTCACTCTCTCTCTCTTTCTCTCTCTTTTAGTCTCTGTCTCTCTTTCTTCCTTCTTTCTTTCGTTGCATCTCTACCAATTTCTGTATATTTGATAGATTCCCACATATTTAACACTGGATTTGTGTGTATCCATATCTGAGAGGGAGACAGACAGACAGACAGACAGAGTGTGTGTATGACAGAAAGTGTGTTTGTGTTTGAAAAAAAAAGAAAAAGAAAAAGAGAGAGAAATAGCATGTGTGAATGTAGGAAAGAGAAAGACAAATTGTGTGTGTGTTGAGAGCAACTTAGTAACTGTATATATATATATATATATATATATATATATATATATATATATATATATATATATATATGGGAAACAGTGTATGTATATAAAATTAGCTTGAGAGAGTATATGTATACAAGAGAGACTGTGTATATGTATATATGTGTAAAATTGAGAGAGGGAGAGAAAGCATGTGTGTGTGAAGGACTGATGTTAATTGATTGTATGACTGTGAAATAAGTAGTGTATGTGTAAAATTGATGGAGCAATAGAAAGAGAGATATATGGGTACTGAGAAAGAGAGAGAAAGAAGAAGGCAAAAATATCATCTTTAATCAGTACATTGCAGCTGTCTGAACATTAAAGATGTTCCACAGTACATATGCATGTGTATATATATATATATATATATATATATATATATATATATATATATATATATATATATATATATATATATATATATAATGCATGCATACACATTCAGCAGCCATTAGTGGCTAAATAAGTCTTTTGTTCCAGTTCTTCATTATCTGGGTTCACACTTCAACTTGTATAAACCACACAACAATGATATGATTACTTGAGAGGTAACATGACCACACTGACATGTGGGGTGGGGGTGGAGGGCACAAGTTAACAGTGTGAAGAAGGAGTTGGTTATGGGGTGAAAAGACAAACAGTGAGAGAGAGCAAGAGACTTTATGTGGTTACTGAGCATGCTAGAAATAGCAGCCAAATCTACCACAAATTTTACCCTAGGACAGAAGATGTTGAACAATGTTGTTCTGGATGCACTGTGCTTGAAAATAAGATGGGGTGGTCATTACTGTAATGCTTTTGATAAGAGGTCTGTTTGGTCAGGTTTGACCTAGGACTAAACAACAACAGTATCACAAAATTGGAAGCCGGTAAGGGTAACTTCATATGGTCACTTGACCAGCTTGAAATAGCAACTAAATCTGCCTCATATCACAGCCTGTTAATATCATTGGTTATTTATTTACTATGCCTAAAAATATGATGGGATGGATGGTCATGGCTGGAACATCTTTGTTTAACAGTCTGTTTGAACAGAGCTGACTTGAAGCTAAACAATAACAGCTACTCAAAACAGCCAGCGATGGTCATGGCTGGAATTTCTATGATCATGAGCATATTCAATCAGGTTGCCCTGGAACTAAACAACAATTGTACTTTAATTTTGTTATGGTACATCATCATCATCATCATAGTGTCCACTTTTCCCAACTTTATATGGTTCAGATGAAATTCGTTGAGCCATGTTTTTTATAGCCAGATGCTCTTCCTGCCACAACTCTCACCTATTTCTAAGTGAGGTAATATTTTCCCCTCATCCACTGAACATGGTAATACAATGGTCAGACATGTTTTCATGGAAGATTGCAAGTGAATCGCACCATTTGTATGATGGTGACATTTGATCACAGTTACCATGCAATGTCAACACATGGTAGCACACCCACACACAGATGCATATAATAAGTTTCAATTTCTGTCTACTGAATCTACTCACAAGACTTTGATCATCTCAAAGCAGTTGTAAAAGACACTTCCCCCTAGGAGCGACACTCTGGGACTGAACTCAAAGCCTTGTAGTTGCAAAGCAAACATCTTAACCACTCAGCCATACCAGTATTCTACAAAATGTTATTTCTTTAGAATCTTGTGAGTCATCATGCTAATACTTTTTACTGTCAGAAATTAATGGTATTAGTTTGGTAACTTAAAATCTCATTAAAAATAATAATCATTTTGGCAGCACAAGACTACTTTCAGTTGAAGTAGCCTCATTCTCCACATTAAAACCTTGCAATGTTTTCAAAAGAAAATTACATTTATACATTTGTTCACCGTCTTTGTGAATTTTTTATCATTTAAGAAAGCAAACATTGGAGACTCTACTTCACTCTTAAGAAGTACAAGTACTCAGTCGAGTGATTAAATTAAGTGACTTGAAAAGTGACAGCAAAGTCATTGCTTTCATACTTGAAACAAGGGACTAATGCAAAAATTAAGAAGCTCTAGAACACTCAAGCCTTTTCTTCCTTGTAACCCTTCATCATATCCTGCAGTATTAGTGTATCTTGTATGAAGAATATTATATAGAATGGTTGGACAATATAAAACCAAAGATAGACATGTATTATTTGTTATTGATTTAATTAAAGAGTTCAAATCCTGCTGTGGTCAACTTTACTTTCTATATGTCCAGAATCAATAAATTAAAGTACCAGTCAATTTAATCAACTGTTTCTTCTCCTAAAATTATTGGCTTCATAATTCTGTAAGAAATCTGTTTCATTTAAGTTAATGTTACATTTTTAATGTGATGAATGAGTTGAATTTTCAAACAAGTTACCCAGTTCTAGGCACAATTTCAGAGAGTCTCACCCATATAAACATTCTCAACTAGCAATCTTGTCTGAAATTCATTTTTGGCTATAAACATGTAGCTGTGTGGTAAGAAGCTTGCTTCCCAACCACATGGTTCCAGGTTGTTCCAAGTTGCCACTATGTGACAGCTTGGAAAATGTCTTCTACTATAAGCATCAGTCCGACCAAAGCTTTGTAAGTGGATTTGGTAAAGAGAAACTGAAAAAAGCCCATCCTATATGTGTGTGTGTTTCCCCCACCACCACTTGACAACCAGTGTTGGTTTGTTTACATTCCCATAACTTAGTAGTTCAGCCTAAGAGATTGATAGAATAAGTACCAGTCTTAAAAAGAACTACTGGAGTTGATTCATTCAACTAAAAATAAAAATTCTTCTAGGCGGTGTCCCAGCATGACTGCAGTTTAATGACTGAAACAAAAAGAGATTAAAAGAAATGATAAAAGATTGTTGAAACCCCTTTGTTCACAATGATAAATGGATAGGAACAACAAAAGGCTTTCCATGCATTTTTCAAGACCCACAAGTTGTGTTTAATTGATTGTGATTACTTCAAAATTCCAGTGTTTTTACAAACCTTGTATACTCTCACAATTTCTCTTGTGTACCCCAATTTGATTCAATCCCTAATGTAGAGGCTCCATTCATGACTGAGGTTAAATAATTGATTTGTGAGATAAATTCATTCAGCTTTTTTTTTCTGTTTAGCATTGCAACATTATATGTATGAAAAGAGGTACAATGTATTCAAATTTCAAAACTAATGAATGAAAGTTTGAGGAAGAATAGAGCTACAAAAAAGCTCCATAAAACACTATAGTAAAAATATTTTTTGTGTTAATTCAGATAACATTGGAGAAGATTAGAATAAAGGGATAAAATAGTGACAATTTTTTTTAATTGCCTATTATAATAAAATACATATTTTCTTACAAAAATGTTCTCTCATAAACACTGTACTTTTTACAATTAAAGCATCAGGTCTTCTTCTTCAAAGAAGTATTTAAAATTTCTAACAATTTAAACAAACCATTTAAAAGTCTGCAAATGGTAGAGATTCATTAGTGAGCCCTTAATTATGTTGTACTTTTATGTGTTGTTTTTTTTCCTTATTTTGGTGAATTTGTGTGTGTGTGAAAGAGAGAGAGCTAATGTCATGGGTATTTTGAATTATAGTCTTTTAATGTCAGATGATAGTTGATCCTACTTTTGAAGTCCCCACCTTACTCCATGGGTAAAACACCTTGAACTGTGTCCTATCACAAGGTTACCGCTAATACTTAATTCAGCTGAGTGTAGCTGGAGAAATGTGAAATGAGGTCCTTTGCTCAAGGACACAACACACTGCTTTGTCCAAGGCTTGAATCAATGATCTGACAGTCATACTGCTAACACTCCAGCCATTAGGTCTTCATACACCTTTTGATTTTATTGTAATTTAAAGATTTCTTTTGTTGTAACAATTTTTGTTTTCTTTTTTCTTTTTTCTTTTTTCTCCTTTACCATGTAAAATATTTTAAAATAAACTGATTTCAACATAGTTTGTCATGAATTTATATCTATTTTTCATACATTTTCTAGGTATGAAAACTATCTCGACCATATGGCTGTGAAGCCCTTGAAACTTTTACCCACTACAACAGTTGAAGATGTAAGTGGTTATTTGGGGCTTTTTTTCTCCATTTTTCTTCTCGAATGTTGATTCTTCAATTTTAAATTCCATGCCAGGCACAAGAAGATTTATTTAGCTGGTAGGTTGGCTGTAGAAATATAACATTGCAGGGAAGTGAACTAACAATTGTTGTTGACAATCATGAGTGGTCCACTCTGCTTGAGCTGACTTTGCATCAGGGCCTGTGCTATGTACAAGGCAAACTTGATGATCACCTGGGGTACTAAAATTGGACAGGGCAGGGTGGGGTGGTACCATGTTCATTTGGTGGTATGATCTACTGTATGATTCAGTGTGAAATATTTCAAATTTTTCCCACTAATAGATTTACTCAGTGATATACATATATATATATATATGTATATATATATACATGGGCATAAAATTATAGATTTTTTTGTTCAAAAGGTAATTATAATTTTTTGACTACATTTTCCAGCTGATTATGTAAAGGAGGAGTTGACTGGAAGATGTGGAAAATAACTGAAGATTTTTGTCTTTGCAGCTCATAGGTTTTAACTTCTGCTTTACATCATATACACAGATCTTAAGGGCCTACATGGGTATGATTTGGTGGAGATTTAGCTACTAATTCCTACAGTTTGAGCAACTACTTAGTGGCTCCTACATCAGTTCTGTTCCAACAGTGTCACATTTGCATGTGCCTCTTCTCCAGAATTGCTTACTTCCTCCATTTAAGAACTTCCCCAAAGAATAGACACATAATCAGATATTGTAGCAGTGGGAGTATAGTCTAGTGAACGGAAGTTTTGTATAGTACTGATTATTGCCTCATCAACTATGTTGAAATGAAAAGTAAAGTTTATTTTGGCTAGATTTGATATCAGAATCTAGAGTAATAAAATTAAATTAATATGGCACTCTTCCTTCATTTGTACTTAATCATTCTCCAAATAATACTAACAACAATACTACTACTACTAATAATAATGCTGGTTTCAAATTTTGCCACAAGGGCAGAAATTTTGCAGGAGGGGATAAGACAATTACATCAATCCCAGTCTTCAACCGGTAGTTATTTCATCGATCCTGAAAGGATGAAAAAGTCGATCTTGGCATATTTTGAACTCACAACATAAAGACAGATGAAATGCCACTAAGCATTGTGTCCAGCATGCCAACAATTATGCAACTCCCCACTTTAATAACAATTATAATAATGGTTTCAAATTTTGGTGCAAAGCCAGCAATTTTGGGGGAAAGGGTCAGTACTTTATCGACCCTGAAAGGTAAAGTTGACCTTGGTGGAATTTGAACACAGAGCGTAAAGATGGACGAAATGTCGCTAAGTATTTTTCCCAGTGTACTAACAAATCTGCCTTGAATAATAATAATAATAATAATAATAATAATAATAATAATTATAATAATAATAATACTGTATGGTTTTGTGTAGCTATGTTGTTTGTTGTTCATTACAAGTCAAGTGAATGCCATCAGCTAACTTATGGATTTTTTTGGCACCATTCATTGGAAACTGCATTGAAAGTTTTACAAATTGTACAATTACCCGATAAAAAGGCAATGCACATCACATCAGAAAAATCACAGAAGATCAATACATAACTCTTTGACCACATGGCTTTTGCAATGTTGGAAAAGAAAAAAGAATAAAGAAAAATAAGGCATCATATTTTCGGGTCACTCTGTCATTTGAGCTTCAGCCAACACGGATTTAGCAGAAATTCTTGTGTTTAGAATTCTCCATATAGAATATTTGCATTTCATTGATATGCCATATTTTGGAATTTTCTCGACAGTTGCTCTTAGTTATTACTTATGCAAGGGTTTTTTTTTTTTGTTGTTGTTTGGTTTGTTCTCCCTACCATTGCTTGTATGACAAGCTGTGTTGCCAGAGGTAGAACAGATGCTTGCTTTCAATCAATAAGTTTGCTAAATTATTATTTAGCCTCAGAGAGAAGAAATGAAAGTGTCTGGTGATGTATTTCAGGATAGTAAATTGGCAGGGTTGATAGAGCATTGACAAAAATACATGTGATATTTACTTGTATATCTTTGTGCTCCTAGTTCAAATCTTAGTACGGTCAGCTCACCTTCCAGGGTCAAGAGAATATATAAGAACCAGTTTAATAGGTTATGTTTTTGGAATGGTACCAATATTAAAAATCAAAATTTGGTTCAGTATTGATTTCAGTTAACTGATCTACAGATTTATGATACTACGGCTCTCCTCCCTTCCAGTGCTGTCACTTGTCACCTCCTCCTTCCTGGGCCAATTCTCTCTCTCTTTCTCTCTCACCTTCCCCCTCTCTTCATACTGGTATTTGCCGTCAACCACACCTCCACCCTTGTTCACTTACTTTATTCATCTGTACCCCCATCTAACCATTTGTCACTCTCATCCCCAAAGGTGCATGGCTTAGATTATTCAGATCACAATCGTAAGTTCAATACCCAGTGGTGCATTGTGTCTTTCAGGAAGAGACTTTATTTCACATTGCTCCAGTTCACTCAGCTGGCAAAAATGAGTTGTATCTGTAAGTCAAAGGGTTGGCCTTGTCACATTCTGTGTCACACTGAATCTCCCTTAAAAACTACATTAAGAGAACATGTGTCTGTGCAGTGCTCAGCCACTTGTACATTAATTTCATGAGCAGGCTGTTCTGTTGATTGAATCAGTTGGGACCCTCTTCATTGTAACCAGCAGAGAGCCAGACTCTCCTCCCACACTCTCATGAAATTTCCTACTCTTTCCTTCCATCATGATCCACTGCTTATATTCTCCCTCAGATTCACCTTCTTGTAACTTGAGAATATGCTTTGGTACCTCATCACCATCTTTTTCTTTTTTCTAACTACTTCCATCCTTATATAATGTGAGGTGGCCCATTCACCTCTATATCAAGACCCCTTTGCTGCTCCTTCATCATATTTTAGCCTTTCAATACCTAGTATAAAGCTACCTCCCACTCTTTCAAATACACCCTCACTCAGTTAAGGAGGCTCTTAACAATAAGGAGAGAGAGAGATGCCATTGGTATCAACTAATCCCCCTCCCTTAAAATTTCTTACCTTCTGCCTAAATCAGAAATCCTTAAAAGCAGTTGAGTGGCACAATTGTTAAATTACCTGACAAAATGCCTTGTTGTATTCAGTTCCAGCTCTTTATGTCCAGAGTTCAAATTCCACTGAGGTCAACTGTACCTTTCATCTTTTTGGGGGTCGATAAAATAAAGTAACGGTCTTGTGCTGGTATTGATGAGCATCAACTAACATCTCTCTACTAAATTCATGGATCTCTGTTTATATTAGAAATTATCATCAGTTGCAGTAGCCATGGTAGGAGAAGCAAGACTAAGTTGGTGTTGTTTAACAACACCAAGGCCAGCACTTATAGAACAGACCATTGTTTAAAGGAATTCCAGCAGTGGCCATCCTGTCTTTTTAGTGATGTGTAGAATTACTTTATCTAATATAATTCAAGACAACAGGATGAGTTTGAGAGAGATTTGGTTGCCATTTCTGGAAGGGCAGTTGAGCAACAACTTAGAAGTATCCTCATAGGATAGGAAAGCAGGGAACAAAATACATTGTATTTAGTTACTTTTTTTATCTTTTATTTGTTTCACTCATTAGACTGCAGCCATGCTGGAGCACTTTTTTTCTCTTTTCAAGCCAGGTACTTATTCTATCGGTCTCTTTTGCTGAACTGCTAGGCTACAGGAGCATAAACAAACCAACACCAGTGGTCAAACAGTGGTGAGGGTCAAACAGATACAAAGACATGCAAACACACACACACACACACACACACACACACATATATATATATATATATATATATATATATACAACAGGCTTCTTCCAGTTTCCATCTACCAAATCCACTCACAAGGCTTTGGTTGGCCCGGGGCTATAGTAGAAGACAGTTGCCCAAGGTGCCATGCAGTGGGACTGAACCTGGAGCCATGTGGTTAGGAAGCAATCGTCTTACCACACAGTCACACCTACACCTTCTTTTCATATTTTGAATTCAAGTCCTCCTTCCACATTCAATGAAACAAGTAGCAGTTATGTACTGAGGTCAGTTTAGATAACTACACTTCTAGACCTTAAATTTGCATCTTTGTGTCACTGATGCAAATCCTTATTAGTATTAGTAGAGCAGTGGATTGTGGGAGAGAGTGGTAGACATAATAGCTAGCAGTTTGGTGCTTCGGTCATTTTAGATTTTGAGTTCGAATTCTGCTGAGGTCACTTTTATCTTTCATTCATGAAAGACAAGAGAGTGATGAAAGAAAATACTCCTTATGTAGTGCAGGGTAGTCCTCTATTACCATGATTACAGAAAGTGGTGATGGTGGTGGTGTAAATGGAATATTGAGGTTGATACCACTATGGTAGAAAGGGGAGAGACAGAATAGAGAGGTTGCTACCACTGTTGTGGTAAAAATAAAAAGACAGGGGCAGAATACAGAGGCTGATACTGTTGTGGTAGAAAGGAGAGGGAGAGTGTAGAGATTGTAGTAGAGAGGGGAGAGACAGGATTTAGAGGTTGATACCATTGTTGTAGAAAAGGGAAGGACAGCATAGTGGTAGAAAGGGAGAAAGATTATAATGGTTGATATCATTGTTGTAGAAAGAGGTGACAGAATATAGAGGCTGATACCATTGTGGTAGAAAGGAGAGGGAGAGGAGGTAAAGGTTGATATGTTTAGCCTTTTGTGACCATGGCATCTGCCTCTATAGTTCTTCTGTCTCTGTAAAAATGTCTGAAATGGTGGACGTTTCTCTTCACTCACCAAATCAATTTTCTGTAATGTATTTGTTCTCTTCAAACTATTATGGATTAATGTCTGCTGCCGACACACCAATTCCACTTTCATTGGATTCCAGATCTTATCTTTAATGATAGCTCTGCTTGGTCTGCACTGACCTAGGGTTAAACAACAAGAACTGGTAACATAATGTGTTCCTGCACACACACACACACACACACATATATATATATATGTGTGTGTGTGTGTGTGTGTGTGTATGTATGTATACATGCTGGAAGATAGCATACAAACACACATATATACATGATGGTATATAGGATAGATAGATATACACATCCATTCATGCACACACATACCTACACATGTATATACGCATATATGCACTTGGACACACAAAAACATACATAGATAAATGCATACACACATACATGCATACATACATATATATATATAGTCCTACCCATACCAGCATGGAAGGTAGACGTTAAACAATGATGATATACACATCCATCCATGCATATACATTTATGCATCCATTCATGCACACACATGCCTACACATATCCACACGTCCACGCATGTGTAACCCTGTGTGTATATATGTGCAGTGTGTATATAATCAGTAGAATCAGTAACAACAAAAGACAGGCCACTGATACATGAGACAGTTGATAAATGATGAAATATAGATTTCTCTAATCTCTTGCTCCAGTTCTTCAAACAATTCTGGTAATTTGACCTATACCAATAATATTGGTCTTTTCCGTCTTTTCACATTCTCTCCCCCCCTCCCCCTCTCTCTCTCTCTCTCTCTCTCTCTCTCTTTCTCTCTCTTTCTCTCTCTTTCTCTCTCTCTCTCTTTCACTTTCCTCCCCTTTCTCCCTCAAGATCTGGTGGTTTTTCTGTTTCTCTCAATGTTTCTATATGTATGCGTAAATGTTTATTGATGCATGTATACATATATATATATATGTTTGTGTATATATGTGTGTATAGATAGGTAGATAGATAGATACACACAGACACTTTTCAGCCAATAATTCACTGTATAAGAGTAAAACAAGATCCTAAAGGCTAATTTTAAAATTAAATAATTGGCTTTCTCCGTCTCCTTCCTGCTCTCTCTCTCTCTCTCTCTCTCTCTCTCTCCCCCCTCCCCCCTCTCTCTCTCCCCCCTCTCTCTCTCCCCCCTCTCTCTCTCTCTCTCTCTCTCTCTCTGAAATGTTCCTATTAAACATATCCTGTTTAATTTGCTTAAAAAATGTTAGTGACTAAAAACAACCAAGCCTCAACCAGATTCTCTAATTATATCAACTAATTATTGTTATCACTTGAGATAAAGCATCCCAATAATTATTGTTAATTAGACACTAAATTACATGAAGTATACTTCATATACCAGGATTTGATACCCACTAATAATTTGACATAATTAGTTTTATGTTAATCAATTTAATGTAACGAATAAAGAATATATTTATTTATTGCCTTACCATCATCATCATCATCATTATTCAATGTCCACTTGACATGCTGGTATGAGTTGGACAGGTTGTAATGGTCCTAGGAGCATATCTCACTCATACATTTCAATTTTGACATAATTTCTACAGCTGGATGCCCTCTCTATCATGAATCACTTTGCAGAATTCACTAGGTTCATTTTATCATGGGATTAACACTTGAGGGTCCTCTTTATCCTTGAGAAGTTACTGTGTATGACAGGCCTAAAGGTTCTTCTACATCTTGTGGTATCTCTATACATTCAAAGTAGCATGAGCAGGAGTGGTGTGACTGAAAGAGAATAGAGCCAGGGTGGGTGAGAGGTGTTGGAGGTTGATGGGGGATGGATGAAAGGATTAGGATGTAATGAACAAATGACAGGGTATTAATAGAGAAGGGATGACAACAGGATGATGCTTGGGGAAAATGTTTTGAACATTGTGGTTAGCGACAAGTATAAGTGAAGTCAGTAGACACACCATCGATGATGAAACACACAGACTCCAATACACATGTACCAAGCAAACCTTTATGTCATTATAACCTTCTATGTTTCATACTTAATGTATACACACTGTAGTATTTGTTTTGAGGTAACATCTCTTATAGATTTGCTATTGTTATGACAGAATAAAGTTCGAGCTACTGTGACAGTAAGCTGCACTATATGTATATGTATATACAGACATATACAGTCTTAGGAGAGGTGGTCAATTAATGGACATTACCTCAGTTAAGAAGCACCAGCGGCCACAGCTTTGTCATATCGTGACAACATTTAGCATGTTCTTTGTAATGATAGTGATGCTAGTTAGCATGTTGTTGGCAAAAGAAGGAAGTGGGAGTTTGATGTGTAAGTCACACTAGATGCTGAGTAACAACGCAACATTGAAAAAATGTTACAAAGGCACATGACTGTTTGGAAGATTAGTGTATGAGTATAAAAGGCAAGCAGTAAGTAGAGATCAGTCAGTGTGAAGCCGGGCACTGAAAAACTACATTCCACAAGACATCTAGCTGTGCACAACTTCTTTTTCTCCGGGCAAGTTGGCTTACTGGGCTGGTCTGTGGTTTCCTTGCTGCTAATTTTGCTATTGGAGCCATGTTGTTGTCAAGAGGACACATTTTGCAACACTCTTTTAAAAATAAATATCAGAGAGAGACAGAAATTCATTCCAGCAGCAGCCAATGAGAGCACCAGATGCAATTCAACTTCTTGGGACCTATACTCACACAAAGATAGTTGTTTTAACTAAATACTACCTCAATTGTACATACCAAATTTTCAGCTCATTGTAAAATCATAATTTTTAAATTTAATAATAAAATCTAAAATTCTAAAGATGATTTATTTACTCCTCTCATTTCTGTTTTGTATTCATATATTTCCAGCAGAATGAAGATCATCATTCAAGCCATGAATCTCGACCGCCATCATCTATTGAAATCAGGGTACCAAATGTACCGAGTGAATATTCCACCCCTGTATTACAAGATGCAATCCAAGTCATTGTGTTGAACAAGGTATTGTTGTTGCTTAATTTTCCATGAGCAGCTTTGTTTTACTTTAGTTTGGGATTCTGTCATTTCTAGCTAAGAAAGAATTAGGTACTTATATATGTAATGCTGGCACCCATCTAAAATTAATATTGAAAAATATGGAAATGCTACCTTAGGAGGTATTAATTAATACTGATATTCTGAGCTAAAAACACATTCTCAAGGTCATTAAAGAGCAAGAGAGGTATAAATGGTGTCCATTTGTTGGTGTATGTAAGTGTGTATATGTATATATATATATATCTAGAGAGAGAGAGAGAGAGAGAGAACTTTTTAAAAAATCTGATATCATGCAACAATATTTTTAGTACTGTATTAAGTGTACCATGGTGTGGAAAACTTTGGAAGTTACTGATCTACAGGGTATAGGAATTCTTGGGGAAAGGTTAATTTAAACAACTGTTTCCAGCTGTCTTTTACAAATTGGCATAGTGACTGTTTTGTAAATATGTCATTTGTCTAACAACTAGCTACTTCTACACTTCAACACCTGATGTGTGGTACGTTGTACACCTGTTCATGCAAAGTCAATTTGATGGAGAGGGTGAGGTCATGTACAGCACATACATTTGACCACTACAAATAAATAACTTGTGCAGGTCATTCGGAAAAAACTGAACACTTATACACCGTCTTCGATGGGAGAGTTTGTCATAGATATATATGTATATATGATTGTATAATAATATATCATAATAATAATATTTTATTCTCTAATTTGAAGTGACTATTTTTGAATACAAACAAATAACTGAAAATGATGAGCTAACCCCAGCCAGAATTGAACCCATGAATCAACACTAACTCAGCTCCTTGTGCATCTGATTGGGCCAAATGCTCACCCATCAATTTCAGCCAAATTTAATGAACATATATTTAAACTGTCTAATACTACATATGATATTTGTAAACAAACCCGAAAGGCTTTGTAAGTTATGGGGAGAAAGCAACTATAGAAGACTCATCGTATAATAATAATATATATATATATATATACATAGACGCAGGTGTAGCTGTGTGTTGAGAAGTTTGCTTCCCAACCACATGGTTCCAGGTTCAGTCCCACTGCATGGCACCCTGGGCAAGGGTTTTCTACTTTTGTCTCAGATCAACCAAAGCCTTGTGAGTGGATTTGGTAGATGGAAACTGAAAGAACTCTGTCATGAATGTACATGTGTTTGTATTGCCTTATCTTGGTATCATGCTGTAGTTGTAAATAAGTGTCACTTTCATTCAAGCAGTATCTCCATTTCCAACCTTTGGTGAATACATATGTAGCCATCAGGCTTGCATTGAAACAGGCAAGGGTTAGCAACAGGAATGGCATCCAGCCATCTACCTTAACAAATCTCTTCAACCTTTTGTAAGCATGGAAAAGTAAATGTTAAAACAATGACGATATATATATATTTATATATATATATATATATATATATTTCTATATGTGTGTGCAGTTTTCTATGTCTTTCTCCCTCTGCACAAACAGACAGATATTTTAAACTTTTATGGAAATGATTCACAAGATTTTAAAATTTCAATAGAAATCAACTTATAAGCACAGCTTTTTTCACATCTTTTATATAACAACAACAAAAAAATGTTTTGAATTATAATATATTATTCTGCAAGGTTTCTTCACTCATTATTATTATTATTTACAGTTTTTTCCTCTTTTCTAAAACATGTTTTGCATATGTTTTCATATATATATTTATATGATAACTGTTTTGTGATATATATTTTCTGTATTGCAAATGAAAAGAATAAAATGTGATAATGAAAGAGTAGTAAAAAATAAGAATAAAGAGAAAGAAAGAAAAAATAATGGGTGTATTTTTATGCATAGATTTGAACTCCTTTATTTTATATATATATATATATATAATACATATATATTCTTGTGTCTAGGGAGAGTCATTATGCCTATATAAATATATTTTTTCATCTTCGACATTTCTAAAAAAATTATTGAAATTAAATCAAAATATCTTGGATAGAATATATAAAGGAATAAAAGAGATGCAGAGAAGAGAAGACAAAGGAAAATGAATACCAGCCTTAGTAATATATATCTGACTTTTTTATTGATGTCCATGGAGACTGTAGTATTTACGGTTCAATTCCCAATCAATTAACTTTGTTAAATGAATTTGACACAGTTTTCACTTGGTACCACTTCACTTCATTTGCATTAAAAGTTAATGTTTCTCTCTCTCTTTTCTCCTCCCTCTCTTCCTCTCTTAAACCTACTAAGCCTACAGAGCTTGTTCTGGTTGCTAAGATGTTTAAGTAACGGAGAGTACATGACTCCACCACCCTGAAAAGGATGCAGATCTGTTGCAATGGTTACCCACCCCACCGCCAGTGGCTCTGTCTAGTGCTCATTATCAGCTGAGTACACTGAAGTAATATGAAACAAAATTCCTTCCTCAATGACACAATACATCACCAAGCCTGAGAACTAAACCCATGACTTAATGATATCTGTCTAACACCTAAACCTCTACACCATATACTTTCACTCATTTGAATAACAATACTAATTATTATTGACCTTTTCTCTAAAGGAAAAAAAGAGAAAAGATCAAGAAATATGGAGACCTGAAAATTGAGATCGTCAAGTTGTAGCAGCTGTGAGAGTCAAACATAAAGGTTGTCTATGTTGTCATTGGAACATTGGGTTCAATACCACCCAACCTGAAGAACCATCTGGGCACTTTAGAAATACACTATTTTGGTGTATTACAAAAATCAGCTTTACTTGGAACTGCACACATACTGCATGAAGTACTGTCTGTCTGAGGTCTTTGTTGTGATTTGACAGACAGTACAAATCCCTGGTACCCACAATATCTTCAAGCTACAACATCACAATATTGGATATTGTGTGACATCTTCAATAATAATTATAATAATAATAATTTCAAACATTAGTGCAAAGCCAGAAATTTAGCATGAGTAAAACCTCTGTAGTTATTTCACTGTTATTTTATTTTATCAAACCCTGAAGGATAAAAGGTAAAGTTGATCATGGCAAGATTTGAACTCAGTATGTAAAGAGCCAGAATAAATTCCAGAAAGCATTTTGTCCAGTGCTCTAATGATACTACCAATCTCAGAAATGTTGTGGATTGGCAGAATTTGGAGGATGCTGGACACAATAATTGTTTACAAATTTGGGCACATGGCCAGCAGTTTTTGGCAGTGAGGGTTTTAGATGATTACATTAACCCCAAGATTTAACCGTTACTTTATTTTATTGACTTTAAAAAAAAAAACAGGCAAAGTTGACCGAGCAGGATTTAAAATTGTAACATAAGCAGGTAGAAGAAATGTCACTAAGCATTAATGATACACTAATAATTCTGCCATGGAGGCGCATGGCTTAGTGGTTAGGGTGTCAGACTCATGATAGTAAGATTGTGGTTTTAATTCTCGGACTGGGCAATGCATTGTGTTCTTGACCAAAACACTTCATTTCACATTGCTCCAGTTAACTCAGCTAGCAAAAATATTCCCCACCTATGACAGACCAGCTTCCCATCGAGGTGGGGAATATATACACCACAGAAACTGAGAAACTGGGCCTATGAGCCTGTATGTAGGAGGGATCTTTATCCTTTTGCTGCCCTACTGCTGAACATAATAATGCTTTGTGATATTTAGCTCTATCCCTTTACATTCTGAATTTAGATCCTATCATAATCATAAAATTGACTTTGATCCTTTCAGGAGTCAATGATATAAGTAAATATCAGTCAATTCCTAAGGTCTGTACAGTTATACTCCCTTCCACCCCACACATCCCACAAACCAGAAACTTTGTGCTTATGTTTAAAAATCATCTTTGCTATAATACTCGTGTCTTTCTCTGTCACAACATATGAATGAGAAAGGAAGGAGTGGGAGATGAATATGAAAGGAAGAGGTGAAAAAAAAAATCAAACAGCATTTCAACTCTGTGTGAGTATGTGTGTGTAAAAAGAGAGATATGTGAATGTGCGTGTGTGCAATGGAAGTGGGATGGTGATATAATAATACTCTTGTAAAGGGTGATAGATGAATAAGGAAGGAAGGGGTGATGGCAAAATGTTAATGTTTATATGTGTGAGTGAACATTCAATGCTGAAAAGAAAAATCAAATAACGTTTCAACTCTGTGTGAGTATATGTGTGTGCATGTGCAAGGGAAGTATGTGAATGTTTGTGTGACTATGATATACCTTATTTTGTGCCTTATTTATATATAAAATACTACAATTAGCTGTCATTTTTGGTGGCACAAGGCCAGTTAGTTATTAATAAACCTCAAAAACAGGAAAATCAGTAACTCTCATCATACATCACCCCCATGAAATTCTGCTGGACATTGCACCTATCATGCTCTACTCAGAGTACTGGAAGTTAACATGGCAAACTAGTAGACTACTCCTGAATTACACAGTACTACATACAATTCAGTAATGATTGTTATACTCCAGTAATAATTATTTCTAATTGTGTGGGTCGCTATCATCATATAAAGGCCTTTGCAAGAAAAGGAGGACCAGGAGTACTGCTCTTGCTCCTCTAATTAAACCATAATTATATTTTTTTAAGCAGATAGATAAATTGGATTCCTGACAATTGTCTTGGATATATCTGATCAGAATCAGATTGCAGAGCTGGTGATGGAATTTGAACCAATAAACTTTTGGCAAATAGCAACTCCAGATAGAATTGTTATATACTAGTCAAAAAAGAGAGAGAGAGAATTAGAGGAGTTTCTAAAAGTTAAATTTCTCTGAAATTCTTTTATTGTTTGAGTTTGATTGTTGTTTTTCTTTAATCTTTTTTTTACACATTTGATAATGAAATTGCAAAAATGCATTTATTTGCATAATTTAATTCTCTTTTATTTCTTTATTTATCAAGGGATTGGCTGGTTTGGGATTTACAATTATGGAAGGCAAAACAAAACCAGGTATATTTGTGAAGTCCATAGCACCAAATGGTCCTGCTTCTCAGGTTTGTATACAGTTGTTGTTGTTGTTGTTCTTCTTCTTATTATTATTATTGGTTTCACATTTTGTCAGAAGGACAGCAATTTTTGTGGGAAGGGGATGAGTCAATTACATCGTTTATTGACCCCGGAAAGGATGAAAGGCAAAGTTGACCTTGGCGGAATTTGAACTCAGAACATAGTGATGGGCGAAATACCATTAAGCATTTTGTCCAGCAAGCTAACGATTCTGCCAACTTAACAGTATTTCACCTGTCACTGCATTCTGAGTTCAAATTCTGCCAAGGTTGATTTTTACCTTTCAACCTTTTGGTGTTGATAAGATAAGTACCAGTGAAACACTGGGATTGATGTAATCGACTAGTCCCCTCCCCAAAATGGCTGCCCTTGTTGAAAAATTTGAAACCATTCAGACTTAAGGTCAGAAACACTCCAGTCATGACTAGCCCACATTTATTTTTCAGGAGCAACGTATATGTAAGACTACACAGTCTCCTTCAGTAACATCATTGGATAATTTCTCTCTCCAGTAGATGTCTATAGGCAGCCTTTTCATTAGTGTCTCTCTGTATTTAAGACAATAAAGTGACCTAATATAAGCTCTCTTACTAACTCACAGTCAATATTTGAGAGGTACAGAATGATAAGAATGAAGTACAACTTTATATTCTTTTATTCTTTCAATTGTTTCAGTCATTAGACTGTGGTCATGCTGGGGCACTGCCTTCATTCAACTATATATAATTGAACAAATCAACCCCAGTACTTTTTTTAAAAACCTGGTACTTATTCTATTGGTCTCCTTTTGTTGAACCACTAGGTTATAGGGACATAAACCAACACTGGTTGTCAAGCAGTGATGTGAGACGAGCATAAACATAAACACACACTCATACACACACACACGCACACACATACACACACACACACAAACACTCGCACGCATACACACACACACACATACACATATATACCAGAGTAAGCACATAAATGTGCAACAAGGTAGAAAAAAAGAGTACTCAAATACCAGAGGTAGAAAGCAGCAGAAATATATTGGAGGTAATCTGGTACACAATTATCTTGACTTAATGTTACATTAGCAAATAGCAGTCATTGCTTCAGAGATTTTGAACATTTTGAGAGCAACAAATGGATTTAAATTCCCAAAACAGTCGAGAAGATGCACCCACCACCTCATACATACATGCATATAGTATACACACACAAATAATATTTTGTTTAATATTATGTGTGTATGAGTGAAGGAGCTAGGGAGAGAATAAGAGAGAGATTGGTCCCCACTTACTTAGTAGAGTATACACAAGGGAAAGAGAATGGATTTTAAACTTTTGATCTTATGTAGTGTAACTTGAGATTTCAGTTTGACTAAACATGTTATTTGTATGTATGTGTAAGTGTACATACATACACACACTCATACATCCATAAATATATATTTGGCTGTGCATATACTGTATATTTATACATACATCCCATATGCCTGTGTGTTGCATGCGCATACATAATATAACATACACACACATGCACATATAGCTCTATGTTTGTGTATATAAGCTAGTGGCTTGTATTTGAATAACAGAGAAGACTAAAGATATATTAAATACCATACAAAATATATTCTTGATTTACCGAAATTATCTCTGCTTTCAGAGAAGGTAGAGAAATTTTTTGGTGGCAACTGGTACTAACACCAAATGAGAAGGGAAGATAATCTCAAGAATCAATAATTCTCCAAAATTAACATATCATTGAGAAAAAAGAGGGCAGCCATGGACATATGTTTCTGCCTCAGTAGGCATCATCAGCACAACAATAGCCCTAACTTATCTTCAGCAGATAAAATACTGAGATAATTTATGTAAATGATATGAACATGAGCTATGAGGAATTCAGAGCAGACACTGGCATTTAATTGAACAACAAAAATGAATAAGGGTATACTAAATAATATACAAAATAAATTATTGATTTATTGAAATTATGTCTGCTTCCAGAGAAGGTAAAACCATTACTTGGTGGCAGTTGGTTCACCTTCACATTCACTCTTTTCATCCTGCACTCCCCCCTCCCTCTCTCTCTCTCCCTCTCATTCAACTTCTACTATTGCCCTCTCTTCTACCCTCTCTATTGGTCTAACTGCTCTGAATGGACAGAGGCTACAAAAAACTGTATAGAACCCCTTCGGTCATGCAAGATAGAAAGCAACTTCATTGGTGCTGACACTACCATAACAATGAACCCAATATATTCTGTAAAGTCGTTGGTTTAAGAACTAAAATAAAATGAGTGAAACGTGATCCTCCAATCATGCTAGGTTCCCATAACTCTGAATGGGAACTGCTTTCAGCCATAAGGATCCATCCATCCATCCATACATCACATGCCAGCGTGGCATGATAATGATTCATTTGTGTGTTCAATCCCACTCTATGATACCCTGGGGAATGGTCTTCTACTATGTCTAAGGATGACTCTTTTCAACACCAAGCCTTGTTAGTAACATTGGTAGATGAAAACTGTTCAGAAGCCCATCAGATGTTTAGCATAGTCAATCCTTCACCCAGATTAACACTACAACTAAGTACTTGGCTATCCGCTTAGTTCTAAACATCCAGACCTTATTTTCTAATCTAAACTAAAGACAGAGAACTCAACATCACAGTTCACAACTCCCTACTACACCAATCTCATCAGTTTTGGTCTCTTCTTTCCATTTCTCTGACCATCTCAGTGACCTCAGGTCAGCTCTTATGAAATAGATCTATGATGATAGCTTCTCTAGTCATGACAGTCTTGTCTTATTTTCAGGTACAATGCATCTAGGAACCACATTATATAATATCTCCTTTGTCTTTTTTTTTCTTTTTGGTGGGGGGGGGGGAACATTAGATACTTAATTGTGTAAATTGTGTAATTTGCTGACCACTTGGTGGTGCATTTTTTGGCTCTGTTTCCTTCACGCTCTATGTGTGCACTTGCTCATTTTGCAATTATTACATAAAGAAATTAATGTGTACACAAATGGTTAGTTACTTAAAATAATGTAGTTAATAAATCAATAATTATACTTGTTATACTTTTATTCTTACAGTATTAATTGTATGATATAGGTAATTGAATAAATAAATATAAATATAAAAAGAAACTTCAAACAGTGGAAATGCATCTAGCACTCTTGGTCACTTCTGGCACAAATTTTCATGTGTTGTATGTTTAACATAACAAGTCTTTAAGAGATGTTATCTCAGGACAAATACTGCAGTAACTGGCCTATCAACTGTCTATACACATTAAGTATGATATACAGATGGCTGTTTTAGTGTTAATTATATTTACACATTCAGTGCATCACATTCTTTTATCACAGGAAATACTTTACACAGCAAAAGATTTTTGTACAACTTTTTGCTTTTCAGATGACATTGTCTCTACTCTGACGCTTTATTAATGTGCTGGTGTAGTCAGATTATTGTAAATAGCATCGTTTTAAATTGTTTTGTTTTTTTGTTTGTTTGTAGTAGGTTGTATTGTATTTGTTTTTTTTTTGTTTTTGCATTTTTTCTTCATAATATAAAACATTTTTCATGTGATAAATCATATATTTACATATGTCTAGATTCTTTTACATACATGTGTATGTATATACAAACCTCTGTGTATATGTGTTTGCATGTATGTATGTTTAATATACATGCCTATGTGTGTGTTGGTATGTATGTATATGTGCATAAACATGTGTATATATGCATATGTGTGTATGTATACTCACACATATACAGATACATATGTGTGTGCATATATACACATTTATGTGTGTATGCATATGTATAAATATATATACATACATACATATATATATATATATATATATATATATATACATGTATAAATATATATATATATATACACACATAATTTTTTTATCTTTTCCCCTCACTCTCTATGGATGAAAATAATTATACAATATTTGATCATGCCAAAAGAAAAATTAAAACTTCGTTACTTGTTGCCAATATCATTCCCACTAATTTCTTACATGTAGATATATAGAGTTGTACCAATCTTACTGCTTCTTCTGCCATTACCACCACCCCCTCTTTCTCTCTCTCTTTATCTTTCTCTCCTTCTGTCCCTCCTTCCTTCACTCATTCTCCTTTCACTACTACTTTATAATAATCATTATCATTGTCATCATCAACACCAGCACAACAAATCCCATCATCACCATCTCTTCATTAAACATTCTTTTGCACACACACACACACACACACTCTCTCTGTCTCTCATTACTGTTTCATCACTGCCATTATTAGCATCATGATGATGATATCATCAAAAGATTATTATTGATAGATAAATGTGTGTGTATATATATTCATATTTATATGTGTTTTTCTGCTGCTATTTCTAGGATGGCCAGTTGAGTGTAGGAGATCAGATCTTGGAGATAGACAGACATTCAGTGGAGAATGTTGATTACCACAAGGTAGGTTTGATTAAATCCATTTATTTACAAAATTATTGACACAAAGTGCACTGAATGCTTGAGTGGTGGGCGAGGGTGAAACCTAAAATGCTGTAGTGAATGTCAGATACACAAACTCAGACAGACAATCTGTGGAAAATGTAGATTTCAACAAGAGCAGTTTGATATGAAGTCATTTTTTGCAGAAATATTTTGGCACCTAATAAGTACTGTTGTTGTTTAACCCTTAGTCAGCACTGACCATGCAGACCAATGATCAGAGGTCTTCTAGTTGTGACCATGCCATCTAAATGTTTTCCTGTTTTTGAAATTGTAATGTGTGATTTCGGGAAGATTTGGTTGCTATTTATAACCAGTAGAAGCCATCTGTCATTGATTTCTTTTTGCATGTCCTAGACTTAATGTATGTGTGGTGGACAAGGACAGAATCTTAAAATAAGTATTAAGTGCCAAAATTTGGTAATTCTGTTACAAAATTAGCCAGGAATTTTGTGGAAAATATGGATTTCCACAGCATAGAATTCCCTAGAAACAGTTATTCTGAATGTACACACTCAAAACTTTCTCTCTCTCTCTCTCTCTCTCTCTCTCTCTCTCTCTTCTCTTGATTGCTAAACTACTAACACACTATGAAGAAAAGCAGAAAAGAAAAATGCACATTCTATAAATTTCTTCAGAACTAATTATTTTCTATTTATAAGAAATATATCAATTAAATAAAATGTTTAATTGATATACTCAGGTTATGTCATGCTGTAGATTTTTTAAAAAGAATGAAATAGTGATTACCAGTGACTAGAAATTTTAAGAACTGTAATAAGTAAGCAAAAAAATAAATAAATAAAAGAGAAAGAAAGATTAAATCTGTGTATTCAATGCATCTCTTTCCTTATTCCTTAATTTCAGATACAAATTTCTCATCTCACCTAATATTATGAAGAAATGTTTATCTCCTTTGTAATAGCTGTCCACTAGGAGACAACTCAGGTTTATTATTTGAGTCATTTCTTGAAAGAAATTGTTGATAAAATATAAATATATGGGTTGTTATAGATATTGTTTAACCCTAGGTCATTCCTGATTGTGTATGCCTATGATCAAAGGTGCTCCACCTGTGAGCTTACTGTCTTTTTGACTACATGGCATCATATTCACCATCATCAGATACATGTTTTTTCATACTTGCATGTATTGGATAGGTCTTCCCCTACACAGTATGTTACTAACTGCAATCATTTTTGGTCATTTCTTTATCAGATTCTGGATCAGACTGCCTTACTCTATGTGACTTTTCTTGTAGTTGTTCCTTGTGATCATTGTTTAGCCCCCAGGTTTGTCCAGTTTGAGTAGGCCTATGACCAAAAGTGCCTCAGTTTTGAGCTTCCTGTCTTTTTGTATATCAAGGACTATATCATTCAATATAACTATTCTTGTAGTTGTTACTGGAATGTGCTGTTTTTCTTGGTTAAAAAAGGCTTCATAGCAAATCACAAAACCCACCTCTTTCAGTCTTCATATTATGGTCCTTCTGGAACCAGCTGTGTTTCCACCAGTTATAAATTCTCTTGATAGTTGCTGTCGGCTTTTTATTTCCTGAAGAACTAAAAATTTTAGTCTTCTGTCATCTGTTCTTGTAGTTTAGTCCTAAGTTTGCGAGCTCCTTTGTTCCTTGCCACAGTAGAACCAGTTTTCTGGAAAACATAGAGGTATTTTCTTTAGAGAAGTTCTAAAGAAATAGGGAGTTTCTTCTTCATCTTTTTTTTTTTTTTCAGTAGCTTTTGAATGTTAGAATATGCTGTGTATGTTTCAGCAAAAACAAAAAGAATGTTTTTAATGTCCACAACTGCAGAGAATTTTTTTTTCTTTGAAGACATATCTCTCACACACACACACACACACACACACACAACTTGATTTAATTTAGCTATCCAAACTGTAATTAGTGCTATTTACACACAATTTTTTGATTTGAATATTAAAAGAAACTAACACAAAAAGAAAAAATTAATAACAAAAACGTGACTTAATCTTGTTATCCAAGTAGTAATTAGAGTTCACATGAAAGAGAAACTTCTTCTACACTGCCATCTAAAGGAAACTTAAAGTACACTCCTTGATATTTTAAAGACTTCTTCAAACTTCATATAAAAATAGCCAAAGACAGTTCAAACCAAAAGCAGTCCTTTCATTCATATTTTTATGTGTACAATCCAAATTGTTTCTCTCTTACCACTGATATCAGCCCTAAAACATCAAAGATGAAATTCAGGAATTTTTTTGAGTTTAGCTTTTCTTTGTAAAACTCTCTTTGTAACTTGATAAAACATGTTTTCACTTTAAAACATACTATTAAAAGTATGTGGAGAGGAGGTATTGTAATGTTTGGAGCAAAGTGGCTATTAAATTGCAAGTTACATATGTATAAATATATATGTATTTATTTATTTATGTATGTATGTATGTATATATATATATATATATATATATATATATATATATATATATATATATATATATATAAATTACATGCTAACACACCTTATTTACAAAAACGTGTTTGGTTCATTTTTTTTCTTCATCCATGTGTGTGTAGGCATGGCTGTGTGGTTAAGAGATTTACTTTCAACCATGTGGTTTCGGGTTCAGTCCTACTGGAAGCACTTTGGGCAAATGTTTTGATGAATGAACTTCCAACAGCTCACCAGAAATGTTACTTCTTTTGGCAGAACTAAACTGAACTTTTAGACTACAGAAACAACGATGGTTGGGGCTTGTGTAGGATCAGCCACATATTTTGGGGAAATAACAAACGAATGCTGCACAGTGTGCCATGACTTCCCTAAACAGTATTCCTTGAGTTTTATTTTGAGGTCACCTTATAGAGACATACCTTAATGGGAATTAAGGGGTGTCTCCTACCCAGTTGACTTAAAGCATACTGGACATCAACATGGACTGTTCAAGGTGCCATGCTACAGCTAGATACCTGTAGACCCTACACAGTTCATTTGTCCCTTTGGTTGGTATTGTTTCCATTTTGTTGGGTTTCTAGTAACCTTTCTCACTGAGCTAGCTTGGTAGAAGTAGAAGTTTAGTCAATAGGGTTGGCTTATATGTTACCAGTAAGAGTGTTGAGCAACCTGAGCAATCTGACATGTTTAGATATACCCATATATTCACATCATCATTTTAACATTCACTTTTCCATGCCAAAATAGATCAGATGGACTTTATTGAAGCATATTTTCAATGGCTGGATGCGCTTCCTTTTACCAACCCTCACCTGTTTCCCAGCAAAATATATTTTCCCATGACCAGACATGTTTTCACAGAATATTGGAAGTGAATAACACTGTATGACAGTGATGCTCACTTAACTCATTTACAACTATCATGCAATGTCAAAATAGACAAAATCATACCTTCGCACTTACATAATATGAGGAGCTTTTTCCAGTTTCTGTTTACCAAATTCACTCATCCTGGTGCTTTTATTTATATATGTATATATATATATATGTATGTATGTGCAAAGGTAAAAGCCAAGGATCAAGGTGTAGGAAGTTTGTAAACTTCAAGTAGTCTGTAGAAACAACTATAAAAAACAACTTTCAGGAACAATAGTGGTTTATTGATGTAGAAGGATGTAAATTTTTCCCACATCAACGTTTGATAAGCTGAAAAAATTGTTTTATACCTTGCGGTTAGCAGCTGGGGTTGGTCTATATGCAAATAAAAATCCAAAATTAGGAAATAGAGTTGATAAAATCCAGGCTTCATATGTTTCCTAGCTAGCAGAACCTCAGAAATAGGATCCCATGACAACAATGTAAACTTCATTTGATTAAGGTACCTTTGGCTAGCAGATTACCCCCCAATTGGACTATTACTACTTACGAGGTTCTGCTAGCTATGAAACATATGTAGCCTGGATTTTATCTATTCCATTCCCTAATTTTGGAGATTATATATATATATTTATATATTTATTTGTGTAGACATATATTTGGATACATACATACAATGAATATACATTCACACATACATCATACACAATTATTGTGTTGTGCTTGTTTTTCATTTTTGTCTTATTTTCCCATGTCTTCATGTATCTTATATTTCCATTTATAGGCAATGGAGATTTTGAGAAAAACACAAGGAAAAGTAAAATTAAAATTTATCCGTAAAGCAACATTTGGAGGTCAGAGAAATGAAGTTATAACACTTGGTGGTGCATGTGGTGAGTAGTCACTTTCTTACATTCTTCTTCTGGAAATCTCCTGTGAAATTCTTTGATAAACTATTTAGTTCTAAGCATGCATATGTGTGTGTGTGTTTATATGTAGTTACTTCTTCAGACAAGTAAAACTGAACAGACACATACAAGTTGTCCCTCAAGTGGCAGAAGTAATGCAAGTACATGTGAATTGTTGAACAGACACACGTACTCCATTGGGTTGAGTTATCATATATTATCTGAGTGGGGTCTGTATAAGAAAAACAGCGGGAAAAATTGATGTATCTGTAGACATGTATGCATGCAGATATGCACATTTACACTTACCCAGTCATGCACATACAGCAACACACCCTATATATGTATGTATGTATTTATATATGTGTGTGTGTGTACACAATTATATTTGTGTGTGTATATATATATTCTGCACTCAAGCCTATCCTGAGCTTCTTGCCCTGATACGCACTACATTAGAAATTAGAGTGGAATGTGGAACCTACTACTGAACTCTGTCTTTGGTTCTGTCATGATACCTGTATGCAATGATATGTCACTGTGCATGTACAACAATGTAAGCATCTTCAGAGAAAAGCTGGGCATAAGAGGCATCAGATGTGGTGTGCAAGAGAGACGACTGTGTTAGTATGATCATGTCATGTATATGGATGTAGACAGTTTTGTGAAGAAGTGCTGATCTCTACCAGTGGAAGAGAGATACCCAAGAAGACATGGAATAAGGTGGTGAAGCATGATCTTCAAACTTGGGCCTCATGGAGGCAATGACTAGTGTCTGAGACCTCTGACGATATGCTGTGCTTGAGAAGACCTGTCAAGCCAAATGAAATCATAGCTATGGCTGTTGTCAGTGTCACGTAACCGGCACATAAAAAACACCTTTTGAGCGTTGGGCCTCATGGGGGCAATGTGGCTAATGTTGGTGTTGCATAACTAGCACCCATGCCGGTGGCATGTAAAAAGCACCTCTCAAGCATTGGGGCTTACAGAGGCAATGACAAATGACCAATGTACTGTGCTTGAGAAAAATGGCAATATACTGTGCTTGAAAAGAAAGCCCATCAAGCCAAGTGAAATCATAGTTGTGGCAGATGCTGGTCTCACAGAAACTGGCACGTAAAAGCACCCATTACACTCTTGGAGTGGTTGGCATTAGGAAGGGCATTCAGCCTTAGAAACCACGCAAATCAGATTAGAGTCTGGTGCAGCTCCTCAGTTTACCAAACCGTCCAATCTATACCTGCATGGACAACAGATGCTAAATGATGATGATGATATATATATATATATATATTTATATAGTTGAAAAAAAGATTAGAAATGTATACAAATCAAGTTTTTATATACAAAAAATGGAGGTGGAAACAGCACAGGAAATTTAGAAAGAAATTAATGAAATGATTTTAAAATGTTATATGCATGTATATATATATATATATATATAAATTGAGGCTACAACCATTAAAATGATTTTATCAGTGGCCAGCATATAATAACTACCATATCAGTAAAATTAATATTTAAGTATATAATTATAAATATATAATTATAATGAAGGGCACTGGAGAAACAAATCCAATATACTAGAAGTAGATGTCAAATGTCTACAAACCACTCTAAATTCTCCTTTTGGCACAAGACTGGATGCGGAGAAATGGACAAGAAGATTTATAAAATTTCGGACAACTCTATATCTCAAGATTCCATGTTTTGTGATAAAAATTACTTTACACTCATCGGTAGAATATACCGACCATCTATAAGTGAAAAATATATATGGTCAGTATATTCTACTGATGAGTGTAAAATAATTTTTATTACAAAACACAAAATCTTAAGATATAGAAGTGTCTAAAATTTTATAAATCTTCTTGTCCATTTCCTTGCAGTCAGCTTTGTGCAAGAAACAGAACAAATTTTAGAGTGGTTTGTAGACATCTGACATTTAATTCTAGTATATTGGCATTGTCCTTCTAGCACCCTTAATTATAATTATATATTTATAATTATATACTTATTTTTATATGTATTTGTTGTTTACACACCCATCTTTGTCTTTTGTGCTTTTGTAAATTTTCACCATATATATATATATATATATATATATATATATATATATATATAATAATAATAATAATAATATTAAGGATAAAATCCAAAATTACAGGTAAAAACTCATTTAAAATCAATTTATTAAAAATTAAATTTTAATTAAGTTTCACAGTATAAAATATATATAAATATATAGTTTTAGGGAAAAGAACCAAGGTTCATGAACGCATCGATGAAAATCCACTGTCACATATAGCAAAAATTTATAATTAAAAGCACAATAAATAAATATATATATATGTGTGTGTGCGTGTGCGTGCATTTTTTCCAGCAAAAGATGTAAATATTTGCAAGAAAATCAAATAAACTGGTGTGTTTGCATGGAAAGTATCTTGTGGTTTTTACTTCACCCAAATTACACTCTCACACTCCCTTTTCATTATCACCATTGTAACATACAGTGGGCCAATGATTGACCCATTGGAAACCTGGAACCAACAATGCTGTTGTTCTCAAACCTGCAATATAAAATATATATAATTCAAAACTTATCTTCAATGGCATTGTTTGACTGAAATGCATGGTGTGTAGGTGTGTAGTAGTATTGATTCTGGTAAGGTTTTTTTTGCGCGTGTGTGTAGAGAGAGATGGTGGTTGTTGTTGCCACTGACAAAACACTCAGTTCTTACATCAGTAACAATGGCTGTTCCAGTATTTTTGATCATTGTTTACTGACTCTAATCACAGACATTACTCTTCTAATCTCATGTATGTGTGTGTGTAATAGTGTATCATATTTGTATAAATGGATATACGTGTGTATGTCTGTGTATATATATATAAATATTTGTATATATATGTATACATATGTATATATATCTATATATGTGTGTGTGTGTATACATATGTATATATATGTATGTATATGTGAGCATATATATGTTTGTGTATGTGTATTTGCAGTTTTGTGAATGTGTGTGTGTTTGTATGTGTATATATTTATGTGTGTGTATGTCTGTGTGTATATATATAAATATTTGTATATATGTGTATACATATGTATATATATCTATATATGTGTGAGTATACATATGTATATATATGTATGCATATGTGAGCATATATATGTTTGTGTATGTGTATTTGCAGTTCTGTGAATGTGTGTGCGTTTGTATGTATATATATTTATGTGTGTGTATGTCTCAGTATTTTTTTCTGGTTCCTTTTTTGATGTTTTTCTTTGTTATTTTTCTGTTATTTTTTTTCTCCTTCATCTTCATCATTCTTTCCCCTTCATGTCACTGTCATCCATTGTGTTTCACATCCTACCAACTCTAATGTTTGTCTTTTATCCTAATAGAGTCAATATAAAACAATTTACTAAGATCTCCAATACAATCGATCGACACACACCACCTCCCTCACCTCTTAATGTTTTCTCTCCAAAGATCTTGTTACTGGGCAAAATAAGCCATAAATATTGTTATTGCTAGCTGAGAGTTGGTGGAATTAAGGACAAAATGCCTTGTGGGTATCTTGACACAATCTCTTCATTCGCTATTAGACTGAATCTGTATTAGTTCAGAATAGCTATCTGAATATCTTACTCAACATGAATATACTTTAAGAAAGCCTCAACACTACAGTATTCATTTTGAGAAAGTATCTCATATAGCATAGAAGAAAGTGCCAGTGGCATGGATTTGTTTAAAGTGGAGCTCAACTTGCCAAGAAGTGGCTCACATACTTGATTTCATAACCTTCCACTGTAGCACATATGGAATGAGACATGCAGGATCCAGTTATGAAATTGCAACAGCCTGCCACTCACCCAGTTATAGTTTCGAGCAACATCTTCTGTAGCACATCCATCATGTATAGCCCTCTTCATCTGTTGGTTCAAGCATTGAGACCTGTTGGAATCATCATCCACTTATTCTACCATTAGGATCTTTGTGGGGGTTGGTTGCACTTAGTTTGGGTCCTTGTCTTCAACCTTGTCACCAAGGGTGAATCTACAAGGAGTTTAAAACTCCTGACAGCGTTGCTCTCAGCGACATTGGTCCATGCAAGCCCCTCTACTGAGAGGGGCTCCTACAGATGTATAGTGCTAAAAAGTACAGAACTATCAGTAACATACATAAAGCATCCAGAAGTAGTAATGGAATTGCTAAATCTGGGATTTCTGCATAGTTATGTATCATCAGTAACAAGTATTCACTATCACTACATGCTTAGACAGATTTCATCTCTATTGATACAGAAAAATAGTGATTAACAAGTCACTGGTGTTGTAAACACTGAAACACCGAAGTTGGTTGTGTTTTCAGAAGTTCTAGGTCTTAAAATATCACTAGAGCTGTTTGATCAGCGCAAGACTGGTCAGTGTTTCTTTCAGATTGGTTAATGTGTGTTTAGCCATTTTAATCCCCCTGCTCTAACCCCTTGATAAAACTTTCAGGGTTGGGGAGTGGAAATAAGAAATGTAGTTTAGTATGACTTTTTGTTTCTCCTTTCAGAAGAAACTGTTTGCTTGGTCTAAGTCTGCTGTTGTCAATTTTATGGGACAGAAAATGTGTGTGTGTGTGAGAGAGAGAGAGAGAGAGAGAGAGAGAGAGAGAGAGAGAGTGGAGAGATTGTTAACTTTACTTGGGGATGGAAGTAATAGAGAATGGGATAAGAAAGAAAGAAAAGGATATTAGAGAAAAGAGAAGAAAATTGGATATGAGGGGAGGAGAGGGCGAGAGAGGGGAAAAGGGAAAGAATTGATGGAAAAGCATATGAGAGATATATAAGGAGAGGTGGGACAGAGGAGGAACAAAAAAGACAAAAGTAATGAGAGATAGGAGGAAAAGGTGGAAAGAAGAAGGTATGAGAGAAAGGAGAGAGAGAAGAAGGAAGGAAAGAAAGAAAATGTTGAGAGAGGGGTGGAATGAGGCTGCTTGTGAGTATGGTGGTGGTGAACCTCATTCACAATCGCATTTGTAATAATTACAGTAACAATTTCTAGTATTGAGTAAAATCTATTAAGTGAAAGACAACAGGGGGAAAAAATAAACAAAGAATGGGTTGGATAAGAAGAGAATTGATTAAATAATTAATTAGCGTAAGTAGAAGGACATTAAGACAGAGTAAAGTTTGCTACTAAATGTGGCATTGTGAGAAAATATGGATGGTGGGATTGATTCAAGGACTGGTTTAGTTATTTTTTAACTACCTGGATGGTAATACTGATGGCATCAACAATGATGATGATGTTGATGATAGTAGTGGTGGTGGTGATGCAGACAGTTCTGATAATTGTGATAAGGGTGGTGATGGAAATAGTTATAATGGTGGTCATGGTGGAAATAGTTATGATGATTGTGATGGTGATGATGGTTGGGGTGTTGATTGTTATTATTTTTCTCAATTTAAAAAGAACTTGGCTCTTTAATTTCCAAGAAAGAACCTAATTTGAAGCAGGAAATTCGACAGTCACACTAAATACAACTTTGGTAAATTCATCGTAATATCAAATACCTCATTAGTATATTGATCATAGTGCTATGTACATTATTAGTAAATTTGTCCTAAATATATTACAGGTGTTTTATTTTAACATTTAAATGAAATACAGGTACCTGTACATTATCATTGTCATCAATTAGCATCCATTGTCCATGCTGGCATGGGTTGGATGGTTTGACCAGAGCTGGAAAGCTGCACCAGACTCCAGTCTGATTTAGAAGTTGCTCTTGCTTTAACCTACCATCATTCAAACATATTAAAACTGTTGCCCCTATTAGGGGTGAGTGTAATGTAAGCATTATAAACATAAGTGTTATGAGTATTGTAAATATAAGCTTTATTATAGGTCAATGTTTAAATTAAGTAAATGAACCACTATTGGTTAGTACATTACATATAGAAAGAAAGGTGGTTTGTTAATTTACTAAGTAACACATCTCCTTTTGGTACATGCAGTAGTGTGGATGATTGGTGGTGATGGGGGTGAGGGTGAGGGAGATATGCAATCTTCTGGTACAGAAGTGAGGCAGAGCCCTGTAGGGGTTTCCGGTTTATAAATTTCAGGTAGGTATGGGTGGATGCATTGTGGATAAACAATGTCCAGCTTCACCTCAGGAAACAGAAATAACAGTAAGATAGTGAATAGATAGTGAGGCAGACAGAGAGAGAGAGACTTGAAAGACTTTATAGCTGGAGGAAATCATGACAAGAATGAGAAAGATACAAGTTATAAAACAAGGCAAGAATGTTTACAAATTTTAGAGAGGGGAAGATATCACTGAGGAAAACATAGCAAAGTATGGGAACATATCAGTTATGAAACAGGGAGAGAACATAGCTGGCATAGGTTGGATGGTTGGACATGGGGTAAGGCATGGGGCCTGTACCAGGCTCCATTGTCTGTTCTGGCATGGTTTTTATGGCTGGATGCTCTTCTTAACACTTTAGAGAGTGTACTGGGTGCTTCTTATGTGGCACTGGCATAAGTGCTTTTAACATGGCACCAGAACATATCTCAACAAAAAATAATTTCAAGCATGACATTATTTAGCAAAAGATAAATTGATATATAAAAAATGCTTTCTGCAGTTAAGAGTATGAAATTTTGAGTGGATATGCTTGATTTCCATTGCAAAGGGATTAGTAAGCTTGCCATTGTGCTAACTGCGTTGGCTTTTGGCAAATCCATCTCCATGATAAATACTCTGTTGATGAATTCAATCCTAATTCTTTTTATCCACAGAGTAAATAAATACATCTCTAAACATTATATTAAAGTTTTTTCATTTTTTTTACCAATGTAAAGATGTCACATTTTATTAACAATGACAAAGAAATTTGAAAATAAAGTGAAACAAAAAAGTTGTTAATATCAAATATAAAGTAGACAAAAGAAAACAACACTAATCAAACTTACTTTTCAAAATGGAATCACGAAAAATGCAGTAAAAAGATAACATTTTGAATCTGAAAAAAGGAAAGAAACATTTTAAAGAGACAATATATGAGGCATTGTTTGTGAAACGTTCCAACATTTTGCAGTATTTTTCTTCACTGACAGCACCACATGGAATTGTCATCATATTAGAGCTTCAGTCTTTTTATTAGTTTCAGTCATTGCACTGTGGCCATGCTGGGGTACTGCCTTGATGAGTTTAGTCGTACAAATGAACCCCAGTAATTTTTTTTGAAGTCTGGTACTTATTCTATCAGGCCCTTATGTCAAACTGCTCAGTTACAAGGATGTAAACAAACCATTGTGTGTGTGTGCTCCCCACCACCACCACTTCACAACTGGTGTTGGTTTATGTCCCCATAACTTAGCAGTTTGGTAAAAGAGACTGAAAGAATACCAGATTTAAAAGAAATAAATACTAGGGACAATTTTTCTGACTAAATCCTTTAAGGGAGTGCTCCAGCATTGCCATAGTCTAATGACTGAAACAAGTAAAAAGTAAAAGATGAATATTTTGGTATTTATGTTGTTATTTTCCTGTGAAATGTCTGGAAAACAAAAAGGAAAACCCCTTGTATAATAATTGAAGTGATGTCTTTGTTAATTACAGGTGATTCCAGCACTGATCCACGGGTTTCTTCCCCTAAAACGACAGGGCCACAATCTGATCCCTTAACATGTCCCGTTGTTCCTGGAGAAGAAACTTATATTGAAATTGACAAAGGCTATTGTGGTCTTGGTCTAAGTATTGTTGGTGGTTCCGATACTCTGTTGGTGAGTAGAAAGAATTTTTTATTCCTTTTAAGGTGCAGATATGGTTGTGTGGTCAACCACATGGTATCAGGTTAGGTCTCACTGTGTGTGTCTTCTACTGGGCATGTGTCTTCTATATCTTCAGGTTGACCAAAGCCTTGTGAGTGGAATGGGTAGGTAGAAACTGAAAGAAGCCTGTCATATATATATACATATATGTGTGCGGGTGTGTGTATCTTTCTGTCTATGTTTGTCCCCCAACACCACTTGACAACCAGTGATGGTTTGTTTACATCCCTGTAACTTAGCAGTTCAATAAAACAGACCAATAGGCTAAAAAACAAGTACTAGGATCGATTCATTTGACTGAAAATTCTTCAAGGCAGTGACCCAGCATGGCCGCAGTCTAAAGACTGAAACCAGTAAAAGATAACATGATTTTTACAATGATTTTTACAATGATTTTTTTTGTTTGGTTTTTGTGGGTATTTTTCTTTTCCATTTTACTATTTATTATGAAATTTTTTTGTTCTTGTTGGAAGGATTTTTTCCAAATTAAAAGTATACATTTACACTTGTACATTCTATAGTGCGGCCACTGTTTACAGTAATACCTACTTAAACTACAAGCTAAGTAAACAGCCTCTACATTGTGACTGAGCCAGCTTGAAATAACTGTCAAATCTACTTCAAATCATACTTTCCAGCTTTAAAAAATCAAAATGGGGAAAACACACGAGCAATTTTTTCTTGAGGTGGGGCATGGCAATATTTTAGTAGGGTATGAGACTTTAGAATGGAGCATAAGTAAATAAGATTGACTATAAATCTTGAAATCAAGTTTTAATTAAAACTGCTTTTGAATATATATATGTGTGCGTGTGCTATATACTTAGTCCATTCATAGTAGGGTCCATTTTTTCCTTTTCTTTTTAATCAAATGATGCATGGGACCAAAAACATTTCAGAAATACTGCACCAATTTGATGCTTTCCAGGACTTTGTTGTTGGTTACAGAGTGTTACCATTTGATATTCAAGATTGAATGAAGCTTTTGCTAGTGAAAGCATTCTCATTTTTGCATGTCACAGTGATGTCCAGGTTTTGCAGCTATACAGCAAGGTTGAAATGACAACAACATAAGACCATAATTTTTGTTGTTGAACCAAAAAACTTCAAAGCCACCAGAAGAGAAAAGAAAGAAATCAAATACCCGGAGAAAGGTTTGATAAAATCAACCTCATCTTCCACCAACATTACCACGAAGTCAATGCCATCAACTCTTTCATGCAAGAATTGGTCTACAGAATCACCAATGCTATTAATATAAAGGAAGTATTCAGCAAAGAAGAAACAAAATTCTCAGATACAAGATAAAGCTGACAATGATAAGTCATATATATATCAAGCACGTGCTGTCAGTAATTATTCAGGGTAGGCAGTTGGTGACCTTTATGCAGTAAAACACACAAAAAATAAGCGAAACACAGGCATGCAACTGAGATGTAGGCAGATTTACTTCTGCCTTTATAGCACATAAAAAAAACGTTGTTGTAGGAATGTACACAGCATGTGTACTACAGCAGTTTTGTGTAGCTTAAATATTGAGATTGAAAAGCAGGGACGAATTATGCCTACCTTATCTATAAAAAAATAAAATATTTTGCATTTTATACATTGTAATCACAGTAACCTTCATCATTTTATTGAATTAGGTGCATATTTTGCCATGAAAGGAAAATGTTGCTATTGATCTATTTTATCCAAAGTAGGCACTACCTACCTTGCCTACATAGACGGCATGCCCCTTATATATATATATATATATATATATATATATATATATATATATATATATATATATATATATGAGAGAGAGAGAGTAATGGTAAGAATGCTTTTGGATATCAGTACTAACTTGGGGTTAAACATCAATAACAACTTTAACCTAGATGGGCTTAGCCAACATGCAAACCATCAAACTTTTAGCTAGCTGTATGGCCAACAAATAATTGAAAAAGCTTAGCTATCTGAATTTTCCTTGATATAAAACCAGGAAATAAAAGCAGTTTAAAATAAAATAACAAAACCAACGTAAATACACATAACTTTTATGGTTTCCTTCTGAAGATAAGCGTTTGCACCCAAAATATAAAGGTTTTTTGTAAAACTTTCTGCATCATAAGAAGATATCTTTATTTCCCTTTTCTTTCATTTTCTACTTCTATATTGTATTTTGTTTTTCATTAAACTAATAATACTTTATTTGCTTATTTATTATTTATTTCATTTTATTTAATTCCAGGGCTCAATAATCATTCATGAAGTATATGTAGATGGTGCAGCACATAAAGATGGAAGGTTAATGGCTGGGGATCAAATATTCGAAGTAATTATCACTTTTATATTCATTGAGCTTTACTCTTCTCTCTCACTTCAATTACTATTTCATAAAGATAAAAGAAATAGAATGTGATGTGAATTTTGTTGGGAAGACAAAGACCTGAGCCTTGGACATATTTATTATTTACATGTATAGGAGCAGGTGTGGTTGTGTGGTAAGAAGCTTGCTTCCCAACCATATGGTTCCAGGTTCAGTCTCACTGCATGGCACCTTTGGCAAGTATCTTCTACTATAACCTCGGAACGACCAAAGCCTGTCAAAGTGAATTTGATAGATGGAAACTGAAAGAAGCCCATCATATATATGTGTGTGTGTTTATATCTATCTATATGTGTGTGTCTTGTGTATCCATGTTTGTCCCCCCCCCCATCACCGCTTGACAACCGGTGTTGGTGTGTCTACATCCCCATAACTTAGCAGTTCAGCAAAAGAGGAAATAGAATAAGTACCAGGTTTAAAAAAAAAAGAACACAAGTCCTGGGGTTGATTTGTTTGACTAAAAACCCTTCAAGGCAGTGCTCCAGGATGACCGCAGTCAAATGACTGAAAGAATAAATGAATATGCTTATATTTACTTATCTTGCCTACCTATCTGAATGAGTCTGCTGCAATATTGAATATGTAATCATCAGCCCAGTACAGAGCTCTCCAAACATGGCTGCTGATACAGACGTGGCTGTGTGGTTAAGAAGTTCTCTTTGTAACCACTTGGTGTCAGATTTAACAGCACCTTTAACAAGTGTTTTTCACTATTACCCTCTGCCAGCCAAAGCCTTGTGGGTGACGTTAGTAAATGGAAACTGTAAGAAGCCTATCTCTTTGTCTTGACATTGCATGATAATTGTAAATGAGCCGCACTGTCATGTAAGCAGAGTCATTCATTTCCAATATTCTGCAAAAGCATGTCTGGACATGGGGAAATATTATCTTGCTTGAAAACAAGTGAGTGTTGGTGTCAGGAAAGGCATTCAACCATAGAACTGTCTCAATAAATTCCATTTAACCTGTGCAAAGCATGGAAAAGTGGTTGTTAAAATGATGGAGATGATTGTATATATGTTTCTATTTCAGTGTGTAATTGTGAGTGAGTATGTGTGTTCATGTCTTTTTGGCATCATGTTCTAATTGTAAAAGTAAACCTCACCATTATACAAGTGTCATCCATTTGAAATTTTCCACGAAAACATGTCTGATGATTGTATTGTTCATGTTTGAAGAACTAGGGGAAACATCACATTAACTAACTTAGGGTTAGCAACAGAAAGAACATCCAGCCTTAGAAAATCTGCCATCTCAAATTTCGCCATCTGACCCATGAGAACATGGAAAAGTAGGTGTTAAAATGATGATGTTGAACACTTCAGTATTACTTTTACTCTTTTACAGGTTAATGACGAAGACCTTAAAGACGCAACTCATGAGAGAGCAATTCAAGTTCTCCGCCAAACTCCGACAATTGTGAAGCTATTAGTCTATCGAGACAACCAACTGACAAAAGAAGAAGATATTTATGACATCTTCAGTATCGAATTAATGAAAAAACCTGGTAAAGGACTTGGCCTCAGTATTGTTGGCAAAAGAAATGATGTGGGTGTATATATATCAGACATTGTAAGTAATACTTCTACATTCTTTAGATTACAATAAGTTATCTTCATTTCAGTCACTTTTTACTTAATAATCCTTTCTACTATAGGAACAAGACCCGAAATTTGGGGTGGGTGGGAGCTAGTAAATTACATCAACCCTAGTGCTCAACTGGTACTTATTTTTTCGATCCCTAAATGATGAAATGCAAAGTTGACCTCAGCGGAATTTGAATTCAAAACATAAAGCCAAAAGAAATGCTACTAAGCATTTTGTCCTGCACAGTAACAATTCTGCCAGCTTAATAATAATGATAATGATAATAATAATGCCCTGATGCAGTACCAGGTACTGGCACTTATGGCTTCTGACCTCAACTGATTGGAAGTGTTATCATGCACATGTTTTGTCTTGGTATAAAAGAGGAGCTACAGCAAATATTCTGCTTAACATCATAAACTTGCTTGTCAGTTATTTAGCTGTAACCATTTGAGCATGTCCTTTAGTGGCTGATGATATGTGCATCTCTGATCACAAGCAGAAGTAGTAGGGGAGCATCATAGCCATGAGTTGAGAGGAATTCTTTGGGGTTTGAATAATTCACCTTTGGAAACATGAGTGTTTCATTCAACATCCTTAAGCAACCTTTATTCAAGGACCATTTGAGTGGGATAGGCTACTTGACCTGAAGAAAATTCTAACTGGACCCCACCTGCAAGGTCATGTGCTATTTATCTTGATATGAGATCACCATGTCATGCACATATGGTTATGATGCATGAGCTTGGTGTACCCTTATCAGACGGGTAGTCATGGTGAGTATACTGGGTTTTGCATATTATACCGCAGTGACACTTTGATGGCATGCACTGCTCTTTCACTCAATAATAATAATAATAATAATGGTTTTAAATTTTGGCTCAAGGCCAGCTCAAGGAGTGAGGGCAAATCAGTTACATCCTTCTAAGGTTAACAAAATAAAAGTCATTACTGGAGTTGATATAATCAGCTTTTCTCCTCCTCCAAAATTTTTGGTCTTGTATCCCATGTTAGAAATAATAATAATTATTATTATTATTATTAAAGTGGTAAGCTGGAAAAATCATTGGTGCACCAGACAAAATGCTTGGTGATATTTGTTCTGAATGTCTATGTTCTGAGTTCAACTCCCACTGAAGTCAACTTTGCGTTTCATCCTTTAAAGGTTGATAAAATAAGTACCAGTTGAGCACTGGGGTTGATATGGTTGATGTAATTGATTTGTCCTCGACACTCAAAATAGCTGACCTAGTGACAAAATTAGAAATAATTACAATTATAGGAAAGTTGGTTATACATCATTAGATGTATACCTGACTTTCCTAAATAAAATTAAGGAATATAACGGAACGCTGAACTCCAGACTATCAACTTAAACAACACTTTATTCAGGTGGTAAATATGTACATCATTAGTTCTTGTTGTTACAGCTTCTGTGTGTATGAGCATAGTTGTTGGGACGTTGTTCTGTAGTTGTGAGTGAGCTGTCGAGTGTAAGTCCGAAAGATGTAGAGAGACAGCTTAAATACGTCCATGCTCAATCGCTGGCCAGCAAGAAAGAGAATGAATTGAGCGGGAACGCTTGGTTGTTTAATTCTACGCATGCGTAAGACTACGCATGCGCACGGCGTTACTACACAATCAATAATAATGTGAAGGATTATAAGTTTTAACTTAACCACAATACCATAAATTTGTTGGGGAAGAAACTGTCATCCAGATAGATTTCAGTATTTGACCCCAGAAAGATTAAAAGTAAAGCTGACCTTGGTAGGATTTGAATTTAGAATGTAAAGGAACCTAAGCAAATGGCACAAACATCTTAATCATGGCTCCACATATTGTGACATCAGGCAGTGGGTTATCAGAATTGGTTGAACATGTGAACAATATACCCTGCACTGTTTTGCTGTGCACTCCTCTCTTTATACTTTTCACTGAAATTCTGCCAGAGTCAACATTACTGTTCCTTCTTCTGAAGTCAATGAAAAGAAAGCAAAATTACAAATCTATAAGATAGGCACAGGTATGGCTGTGTGATTAAGAAGCTTGATTTGCAACCCTGTGATTTCAAGTTCAGTCCCACTGCACAGCTACTTGGGCAAGTCTCTTCTACAATGGGCCGAGGCTGATCAATGCCTTGTGAGTGAATTTGATAGATGGAAACTGTGTGAAAGCCCATCATGTGTATATATGTATCTGTGTCTTTGTAATTTTGCTCTGACCACTGCTTGATAACCTGTGTTGGCTTTTTTATGTCCCTATAACTTAGCAATTCAGCAAAATACATCGATAGAATAATTACCAAACTTAGAAAAATAGGTACTGGAGTGAATTTTGTAAAACTAAACCTTTCAAAGCTGTGCTCCTGCATGGCTGTCGTCCAATGACTAAAACAAGTAAAAGATAGACGATAAAATATTGGGGTCAGTGCTGTCATTTGTAACACCCCCTACCCTCCTTTAATATCTGGCCCTGGGCCAATTTAAGAAATCTTCATTATTGAATAATGTTTTATTCTTAGGTCCGTGGTGGTGTGGCTGAAGCAGATGGCCGTTTGATGCAAGGTGATCAAATTTTAAGTGTAAATGGAGAAGATATGCGCCAAGCAACGCAAGACCACGCAGCTGCAGTACTGAAAGTATGGAATTATTTTGTTATTTGCTGCTTTTTTTTTTTTTCTACTTTTGCCTTCCTCATTGTTATGATGAATTAACTTAAGGTTAACTCCTCAAAAGAGGAATAGTAGCAGTCATTGTCATTTATTGAATGAAATTTATCAATAATTCTCATAGAAATATCCTTTAACGATAATCATATTTGTTAATGCAACAATATTGTGTTTAAAGCTATTTCCATTAGGCTATTATAGAACAATTCTGTTTATTATACAGCTAATTCTATAGTTTCATACAGACAAAAAAAATCAATTTAATTGTTAATTCTATTAAGTACAGTATTTTTGTTGTTTTGCCTTCGATTATTTCAGTTAATGTGGGAATTCTGGGTAATTTTATTGACAATGTTATGAGTTAATAAGGCAAGTATCATACAATTAAGGATGATGTTTTCATTATCCATCCAAGACGACTACAGCCTAGCTTCCATTCTCTCTCGTTTTTACTTCATTTAATGAATGTATCATAAGCCTATTGAGGTTTTATTTATTTTTAGTTTTTTGGTTTTTGCTTTAGAATTTAGTCAGAGAAGAGGGTGGGCAGTGCTCATGATCTTTAACATGTCAGATTAATGTAACTGGTAAATCCGTGGATCAGTGACTCGAGGTGGTGAGTTGGCAGAGTTGTTAGAGCATCAAATACAATGCTTTGTGGCTTTTGTTCTGGCTCTAGGTTCAAATCCTACCAATGTCAACTTTAGTATTTACCCTTTCAGGGTCAATAAATAAAACTACAGTCCAGAGCAATGTCCATTCTTCTCTGTCTTGCTCTTTCTCTCTTCTCTCTCTTTTTCTCCCCTCCTCCCTCTCTTTCTCTGTTGAAGAAGAAGAGGCCAGCTGTTTTCAGATCTTCAGATAGTCACTTCTAGGCTTAAAAATCCTCACACATGCTGTGTGTCTTGAGAATGCTCCTCTGACTCTATCATGGGTTAATTTTTGTCTCCCCACCACCAACAAACACATGACTCCCCTCTGTGTTGTTTAGGTACTTGCTTCATTTGAAATTACAACCCCACCTGCTACCCACCATAAAGCCAACTTCCCAATGTCTATGCCAAACATATCAGCTGAGGGGTGATCTGGGTGAGTAGGTCAAATACATACAACAGCTACCCAATTTAAGACCACCACCACCAGTCCCTTGGGTACCTTTAATTGACAATATCCACTTAATAGAAATATTCCAGTTAGAGGATAACTGTGATATCTTAGTTGGAGAATAACTGTGATATCTTAGTTGGAGAATAACTATGATATCTTAGAATATCTTAACTAAAATCCATGGATTTTAGTTTCTTCCTCCCTTACCCCTACCCCCACCAGTCTTGGAGGGCCAGCTAAATTATAAAAAAGAATATTATAGAGTTGAAGTCATAAAAGTTTTATAATCTTTCAAGAGAATGTGAAATAATTCTTTTTTTTTTGGAATAGTAGATCTCAAAGCTCACATAAAGCTACAAATAACATGTAAATATCAGGTTGAAAAATCCTTTTGAATAGAAACTCCAATATTTACATGTTCTGATTTATAATTTTATGTGCACTTCAAAATCCAATATTTTAAAAAAGAAGATCATAGTGTTTTGAGAAATGGATAAGCTGTTACAAAATACTACGAACTGGAATCAATGTTGTCCCCAACAAAAAGAGTTGGCTTTATGGTGGATAGCAGGTGGGGTTGCAATTTCAAATGAAACACATATCTAACACAACACAGAGGGAAGTCATGTGTTTGTTGGTGATGGGGAGACAAAAATTGTGTGGAGGCTAAATCCATTAGGCTGTACCTGTTATTCAAAGAGTCCAACCTTGTCATATACTGTGTCATACTGGATCTGTCTATGGATTATATTAAGACTATCAGTGCCTGTAGAATACTTAGTCATGTGCTTCATAATTGAATAGGGAGAAAGTTGTTGGTTTGACCAAAGAATTAGAATGCTCATCCTTGAAATCATCAGAGGATCTATTTCAGATCCTTTCATTTCCTTTCTTTATATAATTGAGTAGACTTCATTTTGTTTATTTTTAAAACCAGTTAGTGATCTAGTTTCAGGTTTCATATTTAGTTCTGTCCTTTTACATTATGAGTCTATATTCTGATCAGTATAACTCAAGAATTAGCCTTGCAACTTCGTAATAGAATCAATGAATAAATACCAATCAGATAGCAGAAGCTGGTTAAAAAATATTGTTCCTTCCTTGTGTTAATTTTTTCATTTTATTTTATCAACTTTGAAAAGATGAGAGACAAAGTTAACCTTGGTAGAATTTGACCTCGTGGCAAAGGAATGGCAGAACAGTTAGAGTGCCTGATGAGGTGTCTTGTATCTCTTGGTATTTTATGTTCTAATAACAATGAAACACTGGTGCCAGAACAGAACTGTGAAACAATGGTGCCAGACTGAAGTGGCTCTAAGGCAGCCCTTTCCATTGGCATCATCAGTAGCATAATGAGGAGAGACTTACATGCATGGACAACTACTGGTCATCCATAAAACAAACCTTGCTCAGGCCTGTGCATAGGAGAGTTACTTTCCAGGTACAGCAACCCACAGTCAGCTATAACAAAAGATGGGGTGGATGCTTAAATGTAGATATGGAGATGTATCATTGTCAGAAATGATCATTCTTGGCAGTATACTTTATTTTCTGGCATACAAATCAACACAGTATATAGTGTAAATATTCAAACATCATCATCATCATCTTCCCAAAACCTGCTGCATTTCACATGGAATTTTTGATCCTCCAAAGTTGTCTAGGTGTATAATTTGACCTACCCTTTTTGTCTCTGAATTTTGGTTTGAAAAATTCGACTTGTATGCCAGAAAGTAGGGTGTTTGTGTAATAGACTTTTAAAATAGTCTTTTACTTTCATTTTCTGATATCTATTTCTCTTCCTTATTTTTCCAGACACTTATGGGGAAAGTTGTTTTAACAATCGGACGCTTAAAAGCAGGTTCTCGGACATCTTCAACGCGCAATTCAGGTACTGGGGGAATGCGCAAATCTGAGTCTCACACAAGTGGTGGCAAGTCGAAAGGCAAACACAGCAGAGGTCAGTAAAATTCTTGACAGCTACCTTTTTTTTCTTTTACATTTTCTCTGCTCTGTATATTAATCTCTAATTTCTATATTTAAATCTCTCCAGTCATATGAGACACTTAAATCCAGTAGTAAATATTTAAATATTTATCTATTGTCTTGAAACCACTTCAAAGATTATGTAAAGATTATGTACATTTATTTTACTTGTGGTAATGTGGTTGCAAAATCTCAAGTTTTATTAATTATTTTTCATTTTTTAAGTATTCTTCCAAAATTGGAGGTCTTCCCTTTTTTCTATTATTACCTTTTTACATTTATGTGTCATCCCTATACACATCATACAATGCCTATTCATATTATACAATGCCTATTCATATTATGGAATTTATAATAGCAATGGATTGGCCAATTTTTTAGAGAAGCAGACAAAATGCTTCCAGTTATTGTTTCAATTTCATTTTCTTCAAATCATCACTTTGATAATGTATGGATTTAATTTTATTTTTTAATTTTGTAATGAATTTGATTTTTTTTTTCAAGGAATTTTTATTTGTAAATCATATTGTTGAACAGATATTGTGTCATATAAATGTTCATATTGATAATTTATTTAAACATATGTTTTGGATTCCATCCTTTAAAGATATTGATTATATCAATGTCTTTTCAGGTAAAACATGAGTGACAGGTTACAGATAATATCTTTTTGATAATACTGGATATAAATGTTAGTTGGTTGGTTGGTTGACTGATTCTCCAGTCATGCTTTACATCATATAGAGAAAGAATGGGGAGAGAGGAAATAAAAGAGAAATATAGAAAGAGTTGACGTAAAAGATGCAGGATGAGTGCACATACTAGGCTTGGTGTCAGGAGGAAAGAATAAATGATGGTAGATATGGGAGGGGTTACACACATGAGAAATTGAAATTTGTTTTAATTTTGTTTTAAAATAATAAATATTTTTTGTTTGATAATTAGTATTCATTTCATCATTTTGTATAAGCCCAAAGAAATTTTGTAAAAGATAAATTATAATTGTTGTATGTATACTATATTCCTTAATGTTTCCTAATACTACTCATAATTCAAAAGTATTCTTCAAAATTATATATATAGATAGACAGATAGATAGATAATGTATGATTGCAATATTGTAAGTTTTAAAAATATATAAATAATAATGCAGAGGATTAGTAAAAATCCAATATGATTCAATAAGAATTTATTAAATTTATTTTTAAATCTTTTAAAATTTAACAAATCTTCTGAAAACAAATAGGTTATTTTTTAGTTAATTTAATTTTTTGATCACTATTTTTTTTTTATATCCTATTTGCTTATAAAAATTTTTTCATAGAAATAAGATATTTCTAAATCTCTCAGAGAGATTTATGTAGTAGTAGTGCAATAAAGTGATAGCATGTTGTCAACTTAATGTGACAGTCCCATAAAAGGGAAGAATGCTACTGTTATTTAGCCCTAGGAAACACCGTTTCCTGTTGGACTAGACACATTTCCTGTGTCCTTATGTTTTCAAAGTGCTGAGTGGAGGTGCTTGTCTCCACTTTGAAAATATAAGGACATGGGAAATGTGTCAAGTGCAACAGGAAACGGTGTTTCCTAGGGCTAAATAACGGTAGCATTTTCCCCTTTTATGGAACTGTCACATTGAGTTGACAACATGCTATCAAAATTTTTCATATCAAAAATTTGGGAAAGAGAAAAAAATTAAGCCTTATAAATAATTGAATTTTTTTTTTCTAGACAATTCTATTGAAACTGATGGTTAATTATTGATTTAATAGCAATTAGTATAGTAGCAGTATTTCTTAAATGAATCAAACTTAAATTTGTTCTTGAAACAATTTAAACACATAGCAGAGAAGAAAAGAAATAAGAAAACACATTTAAATTTAGAAAGAGATAAATTCAACACAAGAAGATACGAGTATTTAATCAAATTGAAATAGAAGGGAAAGCTAATTTAGATTTTAGAAATTAAAAATTAAACATTAAGAAGATATTTACATTTGTATTAAAATGGAAATTCAAATATTTATTTGAATTAAATATTTATAGTAACTTACAGTCAACATAAATTGTGAATATTGCGGTAAAAGTTTAAAAAAAAAAAAGAGACTACGAGGCATGGCTATGTAGTTAAGAAGTTTGTTTTGCAACAATGTGGTTTGGGGTTCAGTCCACATACAACACCTAGGTGAATGTCTTCTACTATAGCCCCAGGCCAACCAATGCCTTGTGATTGAATTTGGTAGACAGAAGTTGTGTCTGTATCTGTGTTTGTTCCTGTTTATCACCACCACTGTTTGACAACTGTTTGTATTTTGACAACTATTTTGACAACTGGTGTTGGTTTGTTTAATAAGTACCAGACTTAAAAAATAAGTCCTGGGGTTAATTTGTTCAACTAAACTCTTCAAGGCAGTGCCCCAGATGGCCACAGTCCAATGACTGAAACAAAAAAGATAAAAGATAAATACAATAGACAGACATGACCTAATATAGAAATACCCATGAATAAAGTAAAAATTGCATATTTTTCTGAATTTGAATATTGTGAGAAATTGCAAATCAACGCAAAAATAAATAGGTTTGGTTTAGTTAATGATTCTGCTTGAGAATTACATTAAGGATAGGTTACATAATTCTGGTATATTCTGCCACATACACCCTAATTCAATAAGCACAGACTATTATTAATCAGACGACCTCCTACAGTCTGATGATGCCATTCATAGCCCAGTAATGTGTTTTCACACATCGTCTATGAGAAGAATTTTCTCTTGAGACTATTTCTGCAGTGAAAGGTCTTCTCATGTCCGAGTGCATGCAAATGTGTTAAATATAATTGTACACACTTATATTTTAATCGATGCTGTTTTGTGTCTCTGGTTAATTAAATATTTAATGCTGAAACTAATGGAAATGCATTATTCATTCAATACATACAGGCTGTCCTCAAAAGTATGAACCCACCAAAAAAATGCCTTGTGTGTGAGTACACACACACACACACACACATATATATATATATGCATATATATATATATATATATATATTATACTTTCTTACTGTATTTATTTTATTTTCTTCATTGTCTAACCAAATTAATATTGTGTTTTCCTTTTGTTTTCAGCTCAATATTAATTCAAAACTAATGATAGATGACTGCAATGAAAAAATTGTTCTTATATAAATAAGACAGGGATCTTAACAGAGAAGACATTGCTACTACTGACTTCAATGCTAAGCATCTTAGTAATTTTTCAATGTTGTGATCTGTCATGTTTCGAATTCATATTGAGCTGTAAAGGGAAATTGTAATTAATTTTATTATAAGAGACAAAATATAAATATAAAATGAATAACTGTGTGTGTGTGTGTGTGTTGGCAAATTTCTTATAAATCCAGACTTAGGGGCACCATGTAACACACGCATACATATATGTGTATGTATATATATATATATATATATATATATATATATATATATATACACACACACACACACACACACACATGCACAAAAATAATTTTTTCCTGGCATAAATATTCAAAAGTTCAAAAAGTTTGTCTTCATTATGAAGCTATTTCTTCAAGTGAATAATTCATTTCCCTCTTCCATCCTCCACTCCTCATATTTACATAATTGATAAAATGTTACATTGTGACTATAGCTGATGGAAAATAGTGCTGCTTATATACATAAAGAATCGATATTCTGATGAACTTCAGTACAACTCTGGGTCAATATTCCATTTTTATTTTGTCTTGGAATTGGTTCTAAGTTTGCTTTTCCTAATTGGTATGTCGTTATTATATTAATAACAAGAGGGGATAACAGACTGATAGAATTGGTAGATTGTCAGACAACATAACTGACCTACTATGGGGTAGTATGTGATGACAACCTAAATGACTGGCCTGTGCAGGGGAGAGGAAAAGAAGAAAAATAATTTTTGATTTAAAATCCTGAGGCCTATGTATACTGATCAGCAACCAAGTTTCAAACCAGTTGCAGTGGAATGATGTCAATGACCAGGTCATAGAGAGTGCAGTGAAAAATTTTGACACCAAGTAATAAATGATTAAATTAACAGTTTCTGTGTGTTTTTGAATGGCTGATATGTGCCTTCCATACTGTACTTGCTTTAGTTTCAACACACTGTCTCAAATCAAATCACTCGCTAGACAAATACATTTTGAAAATCAGACAGAACACCTTACAGTATTTCAGTGTATCACTCCATGTTCTCAGTTAAAAGTTTAAAATGTAGCAGATTGGCAGAATCAGTGGAGCACTGGACAAAATGTTTTGTGATTTTTATTCTAGCAGCTTGTGTTCTGATTTCAAATTCCAACAAAGTCACCTTTGTCTTTCATTCTTTTTGGGTGTCTGTAAATAAAGTACCAGTCTAAGATAGCAGACTGGCAGAATTAATAGAGCATTGGATGATACCTTGTAGTGTTTGTTTTGACTATCAGCATTTTTAGTTCAAATCCTGCTGAGGTCAGCTTTAACTTTCATCATTCCAGAGCCAGTAAATAAAATAGCAGTCCAGGGCAGAATTGTTAGAGCATTGGATGAGATGGTGTGTAGTATTAGTTCCACCTCTATGTTCTAGTTCAAATTCCACCATAGCCTAGTTAAGTAATAAACTTTACCCATCATCCAGTTTAAAATCACTACCTTGACATCCTGTGTGTCAAGGTAGTAATTTAGCAGAACCCATGCTGCCACAAGCAATCAGGCTAGGTCTCTTGTCTAAGAAATATCTTTTTCTCACCTGTCCAAAGGCTTGGAGTCCCTGTAAATGACTGTGGGCACTGTCCTTCCATCTTGACTAATATTTAAATATCCAACAGAGCATCAAACCCATGCAAGATTATTAAATAGAGATATGAAATATTTAAAAAAAAAAAAGCTCTAAAACTCTCAAACTTTGCCTTCAAAAGTTCAAACTAGCTACTGCTACAGCTTAGGGATCAAAGAGCTACGTCTTTTCAGTATGGTGGTAGAAAACATGGCTCTTATACAAGGCTGTGTGTGTGTGTATATATCATCATCATTTGACGGCCATCTTTCATGCTGCAAGGATTAAATAGTCCAACAGGATCTGACAAACCAGAGGATAGTGTCAGGCCCCAATTCCTGTTTTGGCATGGTTTCTTCAGCTAGATACCTTTGCTGTGTATATGTGTATCGGTGTCTTTGTGAATGTTTACATTCTGCTCTGCTCCAAAATATTACTGAGCTATGAATGGTGACATTTGTTGACATTTCCCTATCAACAAATCAACCTGTAGCTCTGTATTTTCAAAGATGAGTGGAAAGAAAACTTCCTAATTTAAAAATGTAAGTGTTAGCAGCAAGAAGGACATCTGCATGTTAAAACAATGTTTCAATTATATGTATTCATCTAACCCAGTGAATGGATTAGACTGAAAATATTTTTCTTCCCAAAAGAGTGAAACATTTGAAATGTCACAAATTCTTAGCAATAGCTGTACTTAGGTTAATGCCATTTAAGGGGAATGTGTGGAATCATTTGTAGTAGTAGCATGATAGATGAAATTTTGCTAAATTTTTACTTTTACACTTGTTTCACTTTCAAAATTGGTACATTTTTACTATTACATCTGCTTCACGTTAAAGAGTTAGTGCAAGTCTGACAAGAAACTATTCCAGTACTCAAATTATTCAAGACATTCAGTGTGTGCATGAATACACATTTCCAGTAGGAGATTGTTCATCTGCTATTTCTAGCAGGTTGAAGTAATGCATAGAGACATTCTCTTGCCCTAGACTATCAGCTGCAGAGAAAGGTTTAACTAAAGAAGGAGTAATTTCTGACAGTTTTGAAAATCAGCTTCATTCAAAACTCATGAAAAACAATAGGAAAAACACTTTTCACCTTGAAAATGAAATGGGTGTAAATAGTAATAAAAAGGGACCTTAAATTTAATTAGTTAGAGAATGAAACTTTTGATTTAAGTTCAAATCCCATCAAGGCTTATTTCACCTTCATAAAATAAGTACCTATCATACACTGAGATTGACTGACTTGACTATAACACTCTCTCTCTCTCTCTTACCCATTAGATGAAATATTCTGGTCTTTTAACCTACACTACAAATGATTATTTAATATTTATATTTATTAAAGTGATTCCAATCCTGCCAAGGCCAACTTCACCTTTCATTCTATCCAGAATTGATAAACTAAGTACCAGTCATACACTCAGGTTGACTCACTATAATTTCTCTTCACACATTTTTCACTCACTAGATAAAATATTCTGATTTTTTTTTTACCTTGTACTAGAAATGACTATGTAATGCTATTTGTTAAAGTTAGTACATCACCAATTACCAAAGATTCTTTGTTGAGAATTTTTGCCAGGGTTTTTTGTTTTTTTGTTTTTGTTTGTTTTTTCTTCCCCTTCTTTCAGTCAGAATATATAACAAGAGTTATGAATTATTCCAATAAACAAAAATTACATGTTTTATCTTGATTTCTTTACTCTATATTAAATCTTTTTCCAGATTCCTCTCCTGCAAATATGGCATATATATAAATGTTTGTTTTTATGTTAAGTTATAATAAGACATATTTTATTTTAAACTGAAAGATTACTCCATACTTTTTGTACAGTGCATATTTATATTTTTACAAGAAGAGTGGTGACAGTGACTGAAGTTTTGGCTTGCTAAGCCATCATTGGATGGTATAATGATTGCTTGGTAGACCAAACTTCAAAGCCACTACCACTACTTTTTCTTGTTAAAGAATAATATATGTTTGTATTTGTCAATGTATATATGTATACATATCATCATCATTTAACATCCGTTTGTGTAAATACATATATATATATATTAGTTGATAATTGTCACTCTTTTCATTCATTCTAAACAATTTTTTTTTATCTTTGAAGTATTTCTTACAGGTCTATACCAACATTTATTTTACGCTTTGTTATTGCTGTTGTTGTTAATCAACCATTTGATGTTTCCTGATTTTTCTATGTCTATCTTTCTCTTTTCCAAACAGGTGGTCTCCCCTCTTCTAAAAGCTACTAATAATGGGTTATATCTTGCTGCTCCAACAAATTCAACTTGTTATTCCCAATGATATATGTATATATATATATATATAATATATATATTTATATATATATATATATATATTCCACCCCAAATCCTTTCTCTCATCTACAATTTTCTATCTGAGATAAGACATTTCTAATGTCATTTATATGTAAATAATAATAGTAATGATAATAATGTAAAATGAAAAATTGTTTCCAATTAAAAAAAAATTTCAAAATCAAAAATCCAAAACAAAAAAGAATAAGCAAGTCCAGAATCATTTTTCTTCCCATCTGCCACCACCCACCCATATGAAACTCTAGAGTTTCCTGCAGTTCTATATTATTATAATAATAATAATAATAGTAATAGCTACAATTAAAAAGAAACTTAAAATAAGCTTGCAATGAAAGTTTTGACTCATCTCACTTAGTAAATTATTTTGGTTCCTTTCATTATTGAAACTACAAAGAAATTGTCCCAATTTACAAATCATAAATATTAAATAATTATCACAAGCCACTGTCCTCCATGTTACCTCTGCCCAACCCGTGCACCCCTTAAAACATGTACAATCCTGGTATCATACAAATCATAGAGCAGCCAGATTCCTTTACAAAAGTAAATAAGTAAAGCAAAAATAAGCTTTTCTAGTGAGCTGGAATAGTTGCTAAGGTTAGCAACCTTCATATATTTATCGTTGTTGTTGTTATTATTATTGATGTTGTTGTGATCTATTCTATACTTCTTTTGTCTTGTTTATTATGCAGACGTATTTATTTATATAACTTTTTGGTTTACAAACACTTGTTGTCTTCATTTGTATGTCTGCATATATATATATATATGTACACACACCTGCATAAACACACACACACACACACATGCATACACGCACACACATGCACACAAACACAAGTATGACCTTGTGGTTAAGAAATTAGCTTAATAACCACATAGTTCTGGGCTCAGTACCACTGCGCAGCATCTGGGGTTGAAGTCTCTTGAAATGTCTGATATATCCTGAGTGAAACTTAACAGAGAGAAACTGTACAAAAACTTGTTAATTAGGGCGGAGTTTAATTGCTGTTAAGGATAGCTTCAACTCCTGAAAAGTTCAAAGGCAAATCACACATTGTTCCAAGAAAGTCTTTTAGATGTTTCCTGTGGCCATCAGGTATCAGAATTTTGACCACACACATTTATATTCGTATTATATATATATATATATATATATATATATATACACAAATGCACACACACATGTGCATGTGTATATATGTATGTGTGTATATGTGTGTGTGTGTATATATATACATATATATATATAGAGAGAGAGAGAGATAGATAGATAGATAGATAGATTGATTGATTGATTGATTTAACAGAATCTAGGCACATCAACAAGTAGGATGCCAAAAATTGCTAGGGACAATAACATTGGGTTTATTGTGAGTTATCCAGAAAAGTTGGTTGGATTTGTTATAATCAAGGTATTATCTCACTTTTTTGATACTTGTTTAAAATTTTACCTGAAGATGGTGGATTATATGTTATGATGTAATCTATGAAAACATCAATATAATTCTACCAAAACAACTGTCATAAATTTTAAATCCCATATATATATATATATATATATATATATATATATAAACAAATAATAAGTGAGTATGTGCATATATACGTATGTATTAATAACAATAATATGACAACAAAAGAATGAATGAGACCTCGATATTATGTAAATAGAGGAATTTATCTATAAATATATGTGACAATTAGTTGGTTGTCATGTACGTATGTATCCTTTATTTGTTTCAGTCATTTGACTGCAGCCATGCTGGAGCACTACCTTGAAGAATTTTAGTCAAATGAATTTTAAGCCTGGTACTTAGTCTATCAGTCTTTTTTGCTGACTCACTAAGTTACACGGGCATAAACACACCAACAGCAGTTGTCAAGTGGTGACAGAGGACAAACATAGACACAATGGCACACACACACACACACACACACACACACACACATACACACACACACACACACACATACATACATACATACATACACGCACACACAACAGGCTTCTTTCAGTTTCTGTCAGCCAAATCCACTTACAAGGCTTTGGTTGGCCCAAGGCTATAGTACAAGACACTTACCCAAAGTGCCACACAGTTGGACTGAAGCTGGAACCATGTGGTCAGCATAATTTCTTGCACACAGCTACACCTGCGCCTATATATACATATATATATATATATATATATATATATATATATGTTTGTATGCATATTTATAAACATGTGTACATATTATATACATGTGTTTATAAACAAGGCGTGCACACATACACATTCATATCCTTATATATGTATGTAAATGTATACACACATGTTCACATTATTGAGATAAGCACTGCAGCTTGCAATTTATGTTTCTGTTTATATATATATGTATGTGTGTGTGTGTGCATACATATGTGCATACATACATATATATGTACATACATACATGTGTACATATATACATATGTATGTATAAACAAGGTCAACTTCTTTATATTTTGTGATGCATGTAATTTTCTTGGCTATGATAATGAATATTCTTGTGTGTTGAATGACTGATGTCTATATATATATATATGCGTACACATAGACACAGTAATATACATACACATCTATAACTACCACACCACACACATGCATCAATATTCTACCAAATTCTTGTCTTGGACTTGTCAGCCACTCTCATGTATGCTGTTTAACTCCTGAAACCCATCAATGATGTGAATGTGATAGCCATCTATCCTCATATGGATTAACAAACAAAATATTATTGCAGTAAACTTTTTTCACTCAATATATTTCAAAAATTAATCTGTCAAAAAAATATTGTATCAATATTTTCACAAAAATCAATTGAATTCATTCTGGTGCAACATCAATTGCTACTTGACTTTGCCTTCCAATTTACACCTTTTTTTATTTTAAGTTTCATTTTTTAATATTTGAAGTCAGAGGCCTTTTGATCCCCACTTTCTGTTTACCCTATTTTTTCTTTTCTTTTTTTTCTTTTGTTTTTTTTTCTTTTCTTTTCATTTATATTTTCAGTTGCTTCCACCCACCACCATACCATGATCACTTAAAAAAGAAAGGTCTACATTATAGCAACTTATACACATATGCATACATGCAAAACATCTACCTATGAGTACTTTCCCATTGAACAGCAGGTCTTCACTTGTTACTAGAGCCTAGATTGAAATCTAAGTTTGTCATAAACTCTTTATATATATATACATGACTATATATATATATATATATATATATATATATATATATATATATATATATATATATATATATATATCAGATAGTACACTTCACTGCTATTCAAACCTAATTGATTGTTGTAATATCTGAACATGAAACGTGGTTAGTCTACATTACTCCATAAGGAGCTTAGGGCCAGTTTCTCTGATGTATATATTCCTCTCCAGATGAGACACTGGTCTGTTGCAGGATTACTCAATTTTGCCAGCTGAGTAGAATGGAGCATCGTGAAATGAAGTGTTTTGCTCAAGAACTAGATTAGCAACTATTCACGCACATGCTATTACACATAAAATGTTGTGAGATACAAACTATAAGTACAGTCAAACTGCCTCTACGCAGTGGCTCAAACTGCTAAAAGTAGCAGCCAAATTTACCTCAAATCATACTCTAACATCTTAAAAAGAAAAAAAAGCACATGGAATGATATAGTTCTCAATAATTATCATAGTTATGAGCTAATTACTGACCTCCTCTATCATTACTTGACCTGCTGTAATTAACAACCTAATCTCTCTCATAGCACACATTACATCTTAAAAATAAAGGTCATTTGGGATAATGTGATCCTGAATACATTATATCGGGGAAAAAAAGATGGAATGATCATGGCAGGAATGTCTTTTCACCATAGTTCTGATTTAGGGATGATGTGAGGTGGAACAACAATACCAACAAGATAAATATGAAGGGGAGAAAAATGAGAGAGAGCCAGAGAAAGATTGACGATTGATGTAAATTTTAGATGTCTTTGTAAATAATATTAATTGATTATTAGCAATTATAATTAAATTTTGATTTCTATCCCCACTTCTCTTGCACTTTACAGAAATGATATTACACCATATTACCAACATTCAGTGGCTTTACAAAAGGAAATGATTGGCTGTTTTTCTATATAAATGATTTCCTGTCATTTTTTATGGTATGTGGGGGACAACAAGAACAACTATAAAAACGAAAAAAAAAAAAATCAAAAAATTCAGATTGGAAAAAATGATATACATTAAATGAAAAAACAAAAAAATATATATATATATGAAGAAGAAGAATTAAATACACCCCACCTTGAAAGAACTTGAGAGAAATCTGATATATATAGATATATATATATATATATATATATATATATATATATATATATACACATATAAAGAGAGAAAGAGAGAAATAAAGAGAGCAAAATGAAGCAGTAACTGAACAAATACTATCTTTTTTCTTAAAGTGAGTTGATAATTTTGCTGGAAAGATTTTTGGCATGTTATCCAATCTTAGAAACCAAGCAAAAATAATAATAGTAATGATAATGATCTTTTTTTTTTTTTTCTCAGTATGATCCTTCTTTTGCTACCAATTTTTTGTTCTTTAATTCTGCATGGTATTTAAAAGAATTTTTCATCTATTTATTTTTACTTATTTTTGTTTGTTTGTTTTTTGGGGTTTTTTTTGCATCTTTAAGAATTTTTACTTCTTCCTTTTACTCACACCTTCTACACCACCCCACCCACCACCCTGGTCAGAGCTGTAAACAAAAATCACCTGGAAATTGGTGATATTCAATAACACAGAAATGAAACACTTGTACAGCAGAGTATAGCATGATACAACACAACACAATATCAGATCGCAATGCAGTGAAACACAATTTGATGGTGGGGTGGGTCTAATATTCTTTCCTTTAACTTAATGAATGGAAAAAAATTGTTTTAATTTTTTTCTTTTTTTTTCTCCATTTAACTTCTTTCTTCTTTGCATCTTCTTTTTTCCTTTTTTCTTTGAACATTAGGCAATCAGGTTTGACAATTCAGCAGACAAAATAATAATAATAATAATAATAATAATAATAATGGTTTCAAATTTTGGCACAAGGCTGGTAAGTTCAGTTGAGGAGGTAAGTTGATTACATTGACCCCACCCCTCAATTGGTACTCATTTTATCAATTCTGAAAGGATGCAAGGCAAAGTCAACTTCAGAGGAATTTGAACCCAGAACACAGAGCTGGTCAAAATGTCATTAAGTATTTTGTCTGACATGTTAACAGTTCTGCCAGCTCACCACCTTAATAATAATACTAATAATGACTCCTGATTTAAGCACAAGAAGAAGAGATTTAGTTGATACCAGTTAAGTACCAGTAATTAACTGGTATTGTATTTCATTGATCCTGAAAGGGTGAAAGTCATAGTTGACTTTGGCATGATTTATTGTTTTGACTATTATTATTATTATGGCAATGAGCTAGCAGAATCAAACAAAAAGTGTTCACTGGCATTCCTTTTACATCTTTATGTTCTGAGTTCAAATACCTGCAAAGTTAACTTTGCCTTTCATCCTTTCAGTATTGATAAAATAAAGTACCAGTCAAGTACTGAGGTCAATGTAATTAAGTATCTGTCCTCTAAAATTGCTGACCTTGTGCCAAAATTGAAAATCATCATTATTATTATTTTTATTTTAGCTCTTTATGTTCTGAGTCCAATTCACACCAAAATCAACATTGCCCTTCATCTTTCAGGATTGATAAAATAAAGTACCAGTCAAATATTGGGGTTGATGAGTCAACTAGCTCTTGTGCCAAAATTAGAAATTCTTATTAGAAAACTACCAGAAATTTCTGAAAAATTTTTTCTTCTTTCATTTGTTGATCAATTCACAAAAGATATGACGTTTTTTTTTCTTTTTGGTTGCAATTTTTTTAAAGTCAACTATTTTAAATGTTTACATTATTTAATTTCACTTCAATTGAATCATTAGGGGTGTTTATTTTACATTGATAGTTCTCAACTAGTTTCAATTTCTTGATTGAGACAGTCACAAAGTTTCAGTGTACCATCCAAGCTTCTTGAGCTGCTTGTATTTAATAAATTCTCAAAATTACAAAGTGAAACCGTGAGTCAATCAATGGGGGGGGGGGGGGATACACCCCCTGCCCCTTGGATTGAATAATTGGTTCAAAATTTTGAGAACATTGCCAAAAATAACAGGTACTTGAATATGGTCAGACAGTACTATGGCTGAAACTTTTGTTGTTATGACAACCAAAATAAAAATACACTTGTCCCAAATATATGTACGTACAATAATGGTAATTCCTCATCTTAGAAATTCACACAAAATAATTTTATTTTATTTTTCATTTATGTTTTTTAATTTTATTTCTTTTATTTTTTTTCCATTTATTTTTCATTAATTTTTCTTTTTCTTTTCATTTTTTTAGTTTGCATTTTTTAAATTTGTTTTTACTACTATGTTTATTAAGGTATATTTATATGATTAAGAAGTTCATTTCACAATCATGTGATTCTAAGTTCAGCCCCACTGCATAGCACACAAGGACAGTTTTCTGCCATAGTTTCAGGTTGAATCAAACTTTGTGAGTGGAAACTGTACAGGACTTCTCAAATGAATTGTACATGTTGTTAAGTAGTTGACTTCTTCCATTGCCCAGATTAGCAACACCACCATCTGGCATTCATATACCTTCAGTATAGTCCACTCTGTTGTAAGCATTCAGACCAGGTCAGTGGTTTAAGGATAAATTGATTCCATCATGTGCCATTTCTTACTATAATAACCGCTGAGAGGTGATGACTTCTTTTCTTCCCTCACAACCAACCTTCAGAACTCTACAAAAAGGCCATAAGTACTTCCCTTCTTCCTCTGGTTAAACAATGAAAATATTTAAATTTGATATGAAACACTATTCAACATCATCTTCATTTAATGTCCATTTTCCATGCTGGCATGGGTGAGACAGTTTGACCAAGACTAGTAAGCCAGAGAGCTGCACCAAGCTCCAGTTGTCTGTTTTGGCTTGGTTTCTACAGCTGGATGCACTTCCTAACGCCAACCACTCTATGGAATGTACTAGGTGTCTTTGGCATGGATCTCTTTTTTGTGTCACCAGTATGGGTACCTTTTACATATCACTGGCATGGGTGCCTTTACATGTCACTTGTATGGGTGTCTTTCACATGTCACCAGCACTATTAGAAAACAATAAAGGCCTAACAGTTCTTAGATACTTTCTCTGCTTGCTCAGTATTAAGAGCCAGTCTTGTGAAATGATTGTTGTTGTTAAATAGTCTTAGGCTGTATGGTTAAAACATTCAGTTTGCAACTGCATAGTTTTGGGTTTGATTTCAATCCCACTGCACAGTATCTTGGGACAAGCGTCTTCTACTGTAACATACAGTTGGATTGACCAAAGTCTTGCTAGTGGAATTCAGGAGATGGGAAGTGTGTAGCCTTTCAGAAGGATTGTACTTATTTTGGAGGTGAGAGTCTTAATCATCACGTTGTGCTTGGGTGCTTTTTAGCATTTCCCAGATGCTTTAGGAAAAGGTTGTGGATTCTGCCTTCTTTCTTATTACTAAGTCTTTAGGTTAAAGATATTCCAGCCATGACCATCCCATTTTCCACATATCAGTGACTACATTATATTGTCTAAAATATTCCTTCTTTATTGAACATTTTGCTGAAAATTTTTTAAGCGACAAAATCCAAGTCTTGTAATGATTCCATTCAGAACAAAAACAAATGATAGAAGGGGTTAGAATTTTCTCTCACACATTAGAGAGTTCCTCCCTTCCTTGTAAAG